>NW_006409189.1:152308-154492 GCF_000296735.1 Chrysochloris asiatica | reverse complement strand
ATGTTGGACACATCTGCCATGTAGCTAGTAGTCTTTATATGGACATGTTGGACTACACTGTCTTGTAACTAGCTCTCAGGATATGAACACTTTGTATCTAACTGCCATGTAGCTTGAACTCTGCATATGAAAATGACACACTAGTCTGCTATGTAGTTAACTCTCTGTACGTGGATATGTTGGACTAATCTGCCAAGTAGGTAACTCTCTGTATATGAACATATTGGACATGTCTATCATGTAGCTAGCTCCAAGTATATGGACATGTTGGACTAATTAGCCAGGTAGCTAGTGCTCTTTAAATGGACATGTTGGACTATTCTGCCATGTAGCTAGATTTCAGTATATGAACACTTTGGACTCATCTTCCATGTAGCTTGAACTCTATATAGAAATGATGCACTACTCTGCCATGTAGCTAGCTCTCTGTATATGGACATTTGAACTCGTCTGACATGTAGCTAGATGTCTGTGCATGGATATTTTGAACTGATCTGCCATGTAGGTAGCCCTCAATATATGGACACATTGGACACATCTGCCATGTAGCTAGAACTCTGTATATGGAAGTGTTGCACTACCCTGCCATGTAGCGAATTTTCTGTATATTGACAAGTTGGACTCATCTGACATGTAGGTAGCTGTCTGTGCATGGATATTTTGGACTACTCTGCCATGTAGCTAGGTCTCAGTATATGGACAAGTTGGACTCGTCTGCCATGTAGCTAGAACTCTGTATATGGGAATGTTGAAGTGATCTGCCATGTAGGTAGCTCTCAGTATATGGACAAGTTAGACACATGTGCCATGTAGTTAGAACTCTGTATATGGAAATGTTGCACTACTCTGCCATGTAGCTAACTCTCAGTATATGGACATGTTGGACTCATTAGCCAGCTAGCTAGTACTCCTTATATAGAAATGTTGGACGGATCTCCCATGTAGGTAGCTCTCAGTGTATGAACACATTGGACAAATGTGCCATGTAGCTACAAATCTGTATATGGAAATGTTGCACTACTCTGCCATGTAGCTAGCTCTCAGTAAATGGACAAGTTGGACTCATCTGCATGTAGCTAGAACTCTTTATATGGAAATGTTGGATTGATCTGCCAAGTAGGTAGCTCTCAGTATATGGACACGTTGGACACATCTGCCATGTTGCTAGAACTCTGTATAAGAAAATGTTGCACTACACTGCCATGTAGCTAGCTGTGTGTATATAGATAAGTTGTACTCATCTGTCTTGTAGCTAGAACTCTGTATATGGAAATGTGGCGCTAACCTGCCATGTAGTAAGCTATCTGTATATGGATATTTTGGACTCATATGACTTGAAGTTAGAACTCTGTATATGGAAATATTGCACTACTCTGCCATGTAGCTAGGTCTCACTATATAGACATGTTGGACTCATCTGCCATGTAGCTAGTACCCTGTTTATGGAACTGTTGGGCTACTCTGCCATGTAGCTAGCTCTAAGTATATGGATACTTTGGACACATCTTCCATGTAGCTAGAACTCTGTATTTGGAAATGTTGTATTACCCTGCCATGTAGCTAACTCTCTGTGTATTGGCATTTTGGACTCGTTTGCCATGTAGCTAGCTCACTGTACATGGATATGTTGGACTGATCTGCCAAGAAGGTAGCTCTCTGCATATGAACATATTGGACTCATCTGCCATGTAGCTCGAAATCTGTATATGGAAATGAAGCACTACTTGCCATGTACCGAGCTCTCTTTATATGGACCTTTTTTGACTTGTCTGACATGTAGCTAGCTCTCTGTGCATGGATATTTTGAACTGATCTGCCATGTAGGTAGCTCTCAGAATATGGATAGGTGGGACACATCTTCCATGTAGCTAGAACACTATTTATGGAAATGTTGCACTACTCTGCCATGTAGTTAGCTCTCTGCACATGGATATGTTGGACTGATCTGTCAAGTAAGTAGCTCTCTGTTTATGAATATATTGGACTTTTCTGCCATGTAGCTAGCTCTTAGCATATAGACAAGTTGGACTCATCTGCCTCGTAGCTTGAACTCTGTATGGAAATGATGAACTACTCTGCCATGTAACTAGCTCTCGGTATATAAACATGTTGGACTCATCTGCCATGTAGCTAGTAGCCTGTATATGGACATGTTAGACTACTCTGCCATGTAGCTAGCTCTCA
>NW_006409189.1:145631-152208 GCF_000296735.1 Chrysochloris asiatica | reverse complement strand
TAGCTAGCTCTCTGTATATGGACATTTTAGTCTCATCTTGCATGTAGCTTGAACTCTGTATATGGAAATGATGTACTACCCTGCCATGTAGCTAGCTCTCTGTATATGGTCATATTGGACTCGTCTGACATGTAGCTAACTTTCTGTGCCTGGATATTTTGAACTGGTCTACCATGTAGATATCTCTCAGTAAGTGGACACGTTAGACACATATGCCATGTAGCTAGTACCCTGTATATGGACACGTTGGACACATCTGACATGTAGCTAGAACTCTGTATATGGAAATGTTGCACTACTCTGCCATGTAGCTAATTCTCTGTATATAGACATTTTGGACTCATCTACCATGTAGCTAGCTCTCAGTACATGGATATGTTGGACTGATCTGCCAAATAGGTAACACTCTGTATATGAACATATTCGACTTGTCTTCCATTTACCTTGCTGCCTGTATATGGACATGTTGGAATCATCAGCCATGTAGCCGTCTCTCTCTGTATGAACATGTTGGACACATCTGACATGTAGCTAGTCCTCTACGTATACACATGTTGGACTCATCTTCCATGTAGCCAGCTCTCAGTATATGGACACGTGGGACTTATCTGAAATGTAGCTAGAACTCTCTATATGGACATGTTGGACTACTCTGCCAAGTAGCTAGTACTCTGTATATGAACATGTTGGACTATTATGTTATGTAGCTAGCTCTCTGTATATGGACATGTTGGATTCATCTGCCATGTAGCTAGAACTCTGTATATGGAAATTTTGCACTATTCTGCCATGTAGCTAGCTCTCTGTATATGGATATTAATGACTCGTCTGCCAGGTAGATAGCTCGCTGAGCATGGATATATTGGACTGATCTGTCATGTACGTAGCTCTCTTTATATGAACATATTGGACTTGTCTGTCATGTAGCTTGCTCTCTGTATATGGACATGTTGGTCTCATCAGCCATGTAGCCAGCTCTCTCTGTATGAACAAGTTGGACTCATCTGCCTTGTCACTAAGCTTCTATATATAAACATGTTGGACTCATCTGCCATGTAGGTAACTCTCAGTTAATGGACATGTTGGATTCATCTGCCATGTAGCTTACTCTCAGTATATGGACACTTTGGACTTATCTGCCATGTAGGAGGTACTCTGTATATGAACATGTTGGATGACTCTGCCATGTATCCAGCTCTCAGTATATGGGCACATAGGACTCATCTGCATTGTATGTAGTACTCTGTATATGGAAATGTCGAACTAATCTGTCATGTATCCAGCTCTCAGCATATGGACATTTTGGACACATCTGCCACTTAGATAATTCTCTGTGCATGGATATGTTGCACTGATCTGCCATGTAGGTAGCTCCCTGTATATGAACATATTGGACTTGTCTGCCATGTATCTAGCTCTTTGTATGTGAACATGTTGGACTTATCAGCCACCTAGTCATCTCTCTCTGTTTGAACATGTTGAACTCAACTACCTTGTAGCTAGTCCGCTCTATATAAACATGTTGGATTCATCTGCCATGTAGTTAGTATTCTGTACATGAAATGTTGGAGTAGTCTGCAATGTAGCTAGCTCTCAGTATATGGACACATTGGAATCATCTGCCAGGTAGCTACAACTGTGTATGTATACATGTTGGACTACTCTTCCATATAGCTAGCTCTCTGTATATGGACATTTTTTACTCCTCTGCCATGTAGCTAGCTATCTGTGCATGGATATGTTGGGCTGATCTGCCATGTAGGTAGCTCTCTGTAAATGAACATATTGAACATGTTTGCCATGTAGCTAGCTCTCTGTATATGAACAGGGCAGACTCATCAGTCATACAGTCAGCTCTTTCTGTATGAACATGTTGGACTCAACTGCATCGTAGCTAGTCCTCTAAATATACATATGTTGGACTCCTCTGCCATGTATCAAACTCTCAGTATAGGGCCATGTTGGACTCGTCTACCATGTAGCTGGTACTCTATATATGGACATGTTGCACTACACCGCCATGTAGCTAGCTCTCAGTATATGGATATGTTGTATTCATCAACCATGGAGTCAGTTCTCTCTGTATGAACATGTTGTACTCATCTGACTTGTAGCTAGTCCTCTATATATAAGCATGTTGGACTCAACTGCCATGTGGCTAACTCTCAGTATATGGGCACGTTGGACTCATCGGCCATGTATCTAGAAATATTTATATAGAAATGTTGCAATACTCTGCCATGTATCTATCTCTCTGTAGATGGACAATTTGGTCTCATCTGCCATGTAACTAGCTCTCTCTGTATGAACATGTTGGAGTCATCTGCCTTCGAGCTAGTCCTCTATATATACACATGTTGGACTCATCTGCCATGAAGCTAACTCTCAGTATATGGACACATTGGACTCATCTGCCATGGAGCTAGCTCTCTGTTTATGGTCATTTTGGACTAATCGGCCGTGTAGGTAGCTCACAGTGCATGGATATGTTGGACTCAACTACCATGTAGGTAGTTTCTTGTATATGAACATATTGGACTTGTCTGCCATGTAGCTAGATCTCTATCCATGGAAATGTTGGTATCATCAGCCATGTAGCCATCTTCCTCTGTAAGAACATGTTGGTCTCCTCTGCCTTTTAGCTAGTCCTCTATATATACACATGTTGGACTCATCTGCCATGTAGCTAACTCTCAATATATGGACATGTTGGACTCATCTGCCATGTAGCTAGTATTCTGTATATAGAAATGTTCTACTATTCTGCCATCTAGCTAACTCTCAGTATATGGACATGTTGGACTCATCTAGCATGTAGCTAGAACTCTGTATATGGAAATGTCGAACTACTCTGCCATATATCTAGCTCTCTGTATATGCACATTTTGGATTAGTCTGACATTTAGCTAGCTCTCTGTGCATGGATGTGTTGGAATGATGTGCCACGTAGATAGCCCTGTGAATATGAACACTTTGGAATCTTCAGCCATGTAGCCACCTCTCTCTGTATGAACATGTTGAACTCATCTGTCTTGTAGCTAGTCTTCTGTATATACACATGTTGGACTCATCTGCCATGTAGCTAATATTCTGAAAATGGAAATGTTGCACTACTCTGCCATGTAAGTAGCTCTCAGTACATGGACACGTTGCACTCATATGCAATGTAGCATGAACTCTGTATATGGAAATGTTGCACTACTCTGCAATTTAGCTAGCTCTCTGTATATTTACATTTTGGACTCATTTGTCATGTAGCTAGCTCTCTGTGCATGGATATGTTGGAGTGATCTGCCTTGTAGTGAGTTCCCTGTATATGAACATATTGGACTTGTCTCCCATGTAGCTAGCTCTTTGTATATGGACATGTTGGACTCATCAGCCATGTAACCAGCTCTCTCTGTGTGAACATGTTGGAATCATCTGCCTTTTAGCTAGTCCTCTATATATACATATGTTCAACACATCTGCCATGTAGCTAACTCTCAGGATATGGACATGTTGGACTCATCTGCCATGTAGCTAGCTCTCTGTGCATGGATATGTTGGACTGATCTGCCATGTAGGTAGCGCTCTGTATATGGACATTTTAGACTTGTCTGCCATGTAGCTAGGTTTCTGAGCATGGACACGTTGGACTAATATGCCATGTAGATAGTACTCTGTATATGGACATGTTGGACTACTGTGCCTTGTAACCAGCTCTCAGTTTATTTACACGTTGGACTAATCTGCCATGTATCTAGAAATATGTATATAGAAATGTTGCACTACTCTGCCTTGCATCTCTCTCTCTGTATATGGACATTTTGGACTCGTCTGCCATGTAGCTAGCCATGTTGTTCATCTTCTCTATATAAACATGTTGGACTCATCTTCCATATAGCTAACTCTAGTATATGGACCTGATGGACTCATCTGCAATGTAGCAATCTCTCAGTATATGTATATGTTGGACTCATCATCCATTTAGCCAGCTCTCTCTGTATGAATATTTTGGACTCATCTGCTTTGTAGCTAGTCCTCTATATATACACATGTTGGAATCCTCTGCCATGTAGCTAGTACTCTGTATATGGACATGTTGGACTACTTTGTATGTAGCTAGCTCTATGTATATGGACACATTGGACTCATCTGCCATGTAGCTAGAACTGTGTTTATGGAAATGTTGCACTACTTTGCCATGTAGCTAGCTCTTTGTATACGGATATTATGGACTCTTGTGTCATGTAGCTAGATCTTTGTGCATCAGTATGTTGGACTGATCTGCCATATAGGTAGCTCTCTCTATATGAACATATTGGACTTGTCTGCCATGTAGCTAGCTCTCTGTATATGGACATGTTGGACTCATCAGCCATGTTACCAGCTCACTCTGTATGAACATGTTGGACTCATGTGCCTTGTAGCTAGTCCTCTATATATACATGTGTTGGAATCATTGGCTATGTGGCTAACTCTCAGTATATGGACAAATTGGACTCATCTGCCATGCAGCTAGCTCTCTTTATACGGACATTTTGGACTCATCGCCCATGTAGCTAGCTCTCAGTGCATGGATATGGTGGACTGATCTGCCATGTAGGTAACTCGCTGTATATGAACATGTTGGACTTGTCTGCCATGTAGCTAGCTGTCTGTATTTGGATATATTGGACTCATCAGACATGTAGCCAGCTCTCTTTGTATGAACATGTTGGCCTCATCTGCCTTGTAGCTAGTCCAGTATATATACACATGTTGGACTCATCTGCCATGTACTCATCTCTCAGTATATGAACACGTTGGACTCATCTGTCATGTAGTTAGTACTCTGTATATGGACAAGTTGGACTACTCTGCCATGTAGCTAACTCTCAGTATATGGACAGGTTGGAATCATCTGCCATGTAGCTAGAACTCTGTATATGTAAATGTTGCACTACTCTGCCATGTAGCTAGCTTTCAGTATATGGACATGTTGGACTCATCTCCCATGTAGTCAGAACTCTGTATATGGACATATTGGACTACTCTGCCATGTAGGTAGTATTCTGTATATGGACATGTGGGACTACTCTGCCATGTATCTAGGTCTCTGTATATGGACACATTGGACTCATATGCCACTTACTTAGAAAGCTGTATATAGTAACATTGCATTACTTTGCCATGTAGCTAGCTCCCTGCATACGGACATTTTGGAATCATCTGCCATGTAGCTAGCTCTCTGTGCATGGATATGTTGGAATGATCTGCCACGTAGATAGCTCTCTGAATATTAACACATTGAACTCATCAGCCATGTAGCTAGAACTCTGTATATGGAAATGTTGCACTACTCTACCATGTAGCTAGCTCTCTGTATATGAACATTTTGAACTCGTCTGACATGTAGCTAGCTCTCTGTGCATGGGTATGTTGGAATGATCTGCCATGTAGATATCTCTGTGAATATGAACATTTTGGACTCATCAGCCATTTAGCCAACTCTCTCTGTATGAACATTTTGAACTCATCTGTCTTGTAGCTAGTCCTCTAATATACACATGTTGGACTCATCTGCTATGTAGGTAGCTCTCTGTATATGAACATTTTGGCCTTATCTGCCATGTAGCTAGCTCTCGGTGTATGGACATGTTGGACTAAACAGCCATGTAGCCAGCTCTCTCTGTATGAACATGTTGGACTCCTCTGCTATGTTGCTCGTATTCTCTATATAAACATGTTTGACTCATCTGCCATGTAGCTCACTCTAGTATATGGACCTGATGGACTCATCTGCCATGTAGCTAATTCTCAGAAAATGGACATGTTGGACTAGTCTGCCACTTACATAACTCTCTGTACATGGATATGTTGGACTGATCTGCCATGTAGATAGCTCTATGTATATGAACACATTGGACTTGTCTGCCATGTAGGTAGCTCTCTGTGTAGGGACATGTTGGTCTAATCGGCCATGTAGCCAGTTCTCTCTATATGAAAACGTTGGACTCATCTTCTATGTTGCTCGTCTTCTTTATATAAACATATCGGACTTATCTGCCATGTAGCTAACTCTAGTATATGGACATGGTGGACTCATCTGCCAAGTAGCTAACTCTCAGAATACGGATATGTTGGACTCATCTGCCATGTACCTAGTACTCTGTAAATGGAAATGTTGCACTACTCTAACATGTAGCTAGCTCTCTGTTTATGGACATTTTGGACTCATGTGCCATGTAGCTAGCTCTCTGTGCATGGATATGTTGGACTGATCTATCATGTAGGTAGCTCTCTGTATATGAACATACTGGACTTGTCTGCAATGTAGCTATATCTTTGTATATGGACATTTTGCACTCATCAGCCATGTAGCCAACTCTCTATGAATATATTGTACTCATCTGCTTTGTAGCTAGTCCTCTCTATATACATATGTTGGACCCATCTGCCATGTAGTTAGTACTCTGTATATGGACATGTTGGAATACTCACTGTGTAGGTAGCTCTCTGTATATGGACACGTTGGGCTCATCTGCCATGTAGCCAGAACTCTGTATATGGAAATGTTGCACTACTCTGCCTTGTAGCTAGCTCTCTATATATA
>NW_006409189.1:142003-144846 GCF_000296735.1 Chrysochloris asiatica | reverse complement strand
CTATTCTGCCATGTAGTTACCTCTCAGTATATGGACACGTTGGAGTCATCTGCCATGTAGCTTAAACTCTGTTAATGGAAATGTTGCACTATTCTGCCATGTAGCTTGCTTTCAGTATATGGACACGTTGGACTCATCGGCCATGTAGGTACAGCTCTGTATATGGACATTTTGGACTACTCTGTCAAGTAGCTAGTATTCTATATATGGGCATGTTGGACTACTCTGCCATGTAGCTAGCTCTCAGCATATGGACACTTTGGACTCATCTACAATGTAGCTAGAACACTGTATATGGACATGTTGCACTACTTTGCCATTTAGCTAGCTCTCTGTATATGGACATTTTGGACTCATCTGCCATGTAGCTAACTCTCTGTGCATGGATATGTTGGACTGATCTTTCATGTAGGTAGCTCTCTGTATATGAACATATTGGATTTGTCTGCCACGTAGCTAGCACTCAGTATATGGACATGTGGGACTCATGTGCCATGTAGCTAGAACTCTGTTTATGGAAATGTTGCACTACTCTTCCATGCAGCTAGATCTCAATATATGGACATGTTGGACTCATCTGCCACGTAGCTAGAACTCTGAAAATGGAATTGTTGCACTACTCTGCCATGTAGCTAGCTTTCTATATATGGATATTTTGGACTCATGTGCCATGTAGCTAACTCTCTGTGCATCGGTAGGTTGCATTGATCTGCCATATAGGTAGCTCTCTGTATATGAACATATTGGACTTGTCTGCCATGTAGCGAGTTCTCTGTACATAGATATGTAGGACTGATCTGCTATGTAGATAGCTTTCTGTATATGAACACATTGGACTTGTCTGCCATGCAGCTAGCTCTCTGAGCATGGACACATTAGATTTATCTGCCATATAGCTAATACTCTGTATATGGACATGTTGGGCTACTGTGCCATGTAGCCAGCTCTCAGTATACGTGCTCGTTGGATTCATCTGCCTTGTATCTAGAAATATGTCTATAGAAATGTTGCCCTACTCTGTCATGTATCTACCTCTCCATATATGGACAATATGGACTCATCTGTCATGTAGCTAGTTCTCTGTGCATGGATATGTTGGACTGATCTGCCATGTAGGTAGCTCCCTGTGCATGAACATATTGGACTTGATTGCCATATAGCTTGCTCTCTGTATATGGACATGTAGGATTCATTAGCATGTTGCCAGCTCTCTCTGTATGGACATGTTGGACTCATCTGCCTTGTATCTGTTCCTCTATATATACACATGGTGGACTCATCTGCCATATAGCTAACTCTACATATATAGACATTTTGGACACATCAGCCATGTAGAGGTCTTTCTCTGTATGGACATATTGGACTACTCTGCCATGTAGCTAGTACTCTGTATAGGGTCATGTTGGACTACTCTGCCATGTACCTAGCTCTCTGTATGTTGACATTTTGGACTGATCTGTCATGTAGTTAGCTCTCTGTATATGGACATTTTGGACTCGTCTGCCATGTAACTGGTTCTCTGTGCATGGATATGTTGGACTGATCTGCCATGTAGGTAGCTGTCTGTATTTGAACATATTGGACTTTTCTGCCAAGTAGCTAGCTTTCTGTATATGATCATGTTGGGTTTATCAGCCATGTAGTCAGCTCTCTCTGTATGAACATGTTGGACTCATCTGCCTTGTCGCTAGTCCTCTAAATATATATATGTTGAACCCATCGGCCATGTAGCTAACTCTCAGTATACGGACATGATGGTATCATCTGCCATGTAGCTAGTTCTCTGTATATGCACATGTTGTACAACTCTGCCATGTAGCTTGCTCTCTGTATATGGACATGTTGGACTCATCAGCCATGTAGCCAACTCTCTCTGTATGTGCATGTTGGACTCACCTGCCTTTTATCTAGTGTTCTAAATATAAACATGTTGGACAAATCTGCCATGTAGCTAACTCTCAGTATATGGACATGTTGGACTCATCTTCCACGTAGCTAGTACTATGTATATGGATATGTTGGACTACTCTGCTATGTAACTAGCTCTCAGTATATAAACACATTGATCTCATCTGCCATGTAGCTAGAACTCTAAATATGTTAATGTTGCAAAACTCTGCCATGTAGCTAGCATTTTGTGCATGGATATGTTGGACTGATCTGCCATGTAGTTAGCTCTCTGTATATGAACATATTGGGCTTGTCTGCCATATACCAGCATGCAGTATATGGACATGTTGGACTCATCAGCCATGTAGCCAGCATTCTCTGTATGAACATGTTGGACTCATCTGCCTTGTAGCTAGCTCTCTAAATATACACATGTTGTTCTCATACTACATGTAGCTAACTCTCAGTATATGGTTCTGTATACGGACATGTTGGACACATCTGCCATGTAGGTAGAACTCTGAATATGGAAATGTTGAATTACTCTGCCATGTAACTAGCTCTCTGGATATGGACATTTTGGACTCATCTGCCATGTAGCTAGCTCTTTATGCATGGATATATTAGACAGATCTGCCATGTACATAGCTCTCTGTATATGAACATATTGGACTTGTCTGCCATGTAGCTAGCTCTCTGTATATTGACATGATGGATTCATCAACCATGTAGCCATCTCTCTCTGTATGAACCTGTTGGACTCCTCTGCCATGTAACTAACTCTCAGTATACGAATATGTTGGACTCATCTTCCATGTAGCTAGTACTCTGTATATGGACATGTTGCACTACTCTGCCATATAGCTAGCTCTCAGTATATGGACACGTTGGACTCATCTTCCATGTAGCTAGTACTCTGTATATGGACATGTTGCACTACTCTGCCATATAGC
>NW_006409189.1:139665-141008 GCF_000296735.1 Chrysochloris asiatica | reverse complement strand
GTGTGTCATGTAGCTAGCTCTCTGTGCATGGTGGGTATGTTGTACTGATCTGTCATGTAGGTAGCTCTCTGTATATGAACATATTGGACTTGTCTGCCATGTAGCTATATCTCTGTATATGGACATGTTGGACTCATCAGCCATGTTGCCAGCTCTCTCTGTATGAATGTTTTGGACTCATCTGATTTGTAGCTAGTCCTCTATATATACACATTTTGTAGCCATCAGCCATATAGCTAGTACTCTGTATATGTACATGTGGGACTACTCTGCCATGTATCTACCCCTCTGTATTTGGACAAGTTGGACTCATCTGCCATGTAGCTAGAACTCTGTATATGGAAATGTTGCACTACTCTGCCATGTATCTAGCTCTCTTTATATGGATATTTTGGACTCGTGTGCCATGTAACTAGCTCTCTGTGCATCGATATGTTGCACTAATATGCCATGTAGGTAGCTCTCTGTATACGAACATATTGGACTTGTCTGCCATGTAGTTAGCTCTCTGTATATGGACATGATGGACTCGTGTGCCATGTAGCTAGCTCTCTGTACATAGATACGTTGGACTGATCTGTCATGTAGGTAGCTCTCTGTATATGGACATGTTGGACTACTGTGCCATGTAGCCAGCTCTCAGTATACGGGCTCGTTGGACCCATCTGCCTTGTATCTAGAAACATGTATATAGAAATGTTTCACTACCCTGCCATGTATCTACCTCTCTGTATATGGGCATTTTGGACTCATCTGTCATGTAGCAAGTTCTCTGTGCACGCATATGTTGGACTGATCTGCCATGTACGTAGCTCCCTGTATATGAATATATTGGAATTGTCTTCCATGTAGCTAGCATTCTGTATATGGAAATGTTGCACTACTCTGCCATGTAGCTAGCTCTCAGCATATGGACACGTTGGACGCATCCGCCATGAAGCTACAACTCTGTATATGGACGTGTTGGACAACTCTGCCATGTAACTATTACTCTGTATATGGACATGTTGGATTACTGTGCCATGTAGCCAGCTCTCAGTATACGGGATCGTTGGACTCATCTGCCTTGTATCTAGAAATATGTATATAGAAATGTTGCACTACCCTGCCATGTATCTACCTCTCTGTATATGGGCATTTTGGACTCATCTGTCATGTAGCTAGTTCTCTGTGCACGCATATGTTGGACTGATCTGCCATGTACGTAGCTCCCTATATATGAAAATATTGGAATTGTCTTCCATGTAGCTAGCATTCTGTGTATGGAAATGTTGCACTACTCTGCCATGTAGCTAGCTCTCAGCATATGGACACGTTGGACGCATCTGCCATGAAGCTACAAC
>NW_006409189.1:135973-139565 GCF_000296735.1 Chrysochloris asiatica | reverse complement strand
AGCATTCTGTGTATGGAAATGTTGCACTACTCTGCCATGTAGCTAGCTCTCAGCATATGGACACGTTGGACGCATCTGCCATGAAGCTACAACTCTGTATATGGACATGTTGGAATACTCGGCCATGTACCTAGCTCTCTTTATATGGACACATTGGAATCATCTGTCATGAAGAGAGTACTCTGTATATGGACATATTGTACTACTCTGCCATGTAGCTAGCTCTCTGCATATGGATATATTGGACTAATCTGACATGTAAATAGCTCTCTGTGCATGGATATGTTAGACTAATCTGCCATGTAGGTAGTTCTTTGTATATGAATATATTGGATTTGTCTGCCATGAAGCTAGCTCTCTCTATATGGAAATGCTGGATTCATCAGCCATGTATCTAACCCTCTAAATATACACATGTTGGACTCATCAGCCATGTAGCTAACCCTCTAAATATATACATGTTGGTCTCATCTGCCATGTAGCTAACTTTCAGTATATGGACATGTGGGACATTTCTCATGTAGCTAGTACTCTATATATGGACATATTGGTCTTCTCTGACACTTAAAAAGCTCTCTGTATATGGACAAGTTGGACTTATCTGCCATGTAGCTTGAAATCTGTATATGTTAAAGTTGCAATACTCTGCCATGTAGCTAGCTCTCTGTATATGGACATTTTGGAATCGTCTGCCATGTAGCTAGCTCTCTGTTCATGGATGTGTTGGACGGATTTGACATGTAGATAGCTCTCTTTATATGAACATATTGGACTTGTCTGCCATGTAGCTAGCTCTCTGTATATGGACGTGTTGGACTCATCAGCTATGTTACCAGCACTCTCTGTATGAACATGTTGGACTCATCTGCTTGTACCTAGTCCTCTATATATACACATGTTGTACTCATCTAACATGAAGCTAACTCTCTGTATATGGACACATTGGACTCTTCTGCCATGTAGCTAGCTCTCTGTATATGGACATTTTGGACTCTTTGGCCCTGTAGGTATCTCTCAGTGTATAGATATGATGGACTGAACTGCCATGTAGGTAGCTCCCTTTATATGGACATATTGGACTTGTCTTCAATGTAGCTAGCTCTCTATACATGGACATGTTCGACTCATCAGCCATGTAGCCATCTATCTCTGTATGAACATGTTGGACTCATCTGCCTTGTAGCTAGTCCTCTATACATACACATGTTAGACACATCTGCCATGAATAGCTAACTCTCAGTATATGGACATGTTGGGCTCATCTGCCATGTAGCTAGTATTCTGTATATGGAAATATTGGACTACTCTGTCACCTAGGTAACTCTCAGTATATGGGCATGATGGATTGATCTGCCATGTAGCTAGCTCTCTGTATATGAACATTTTGGACTCGTTTGTCATGTAGCTAGCTCTCTGAGAATGGATATGTTTGACTGATCTGCCATGTAGCTAGCACTCTGTGCATGGGTATGTTAGACTAATCTGCCATGTAGGTAGCTCTCTGTATATGAATATTTTCGACTTGTCTGCCTTGTAGCTAGCTCTCTGTATATGGACATGTTGGACTCATCAGCCATGTAGTCAGCTCTCTCTGTAGGAACACGTTGGACTCATCTGCTATGTTGCTCGTCTTCTCTTTATAAACATGTTGGACTTACCTGCCATGTATCTAATGCTAGTATATGGACATGATGGACTCATCTGCCATGTAGCTAATTCTCAATATATGGATATGTTGGACTCATTTGCCATGTAGCTAGTACTCTGTAAATGGAAATGTTGGGCTTCTCTAATATGTAGCTAGTTCCCTGTTTATGGACATTTTACACTCGTGTGCCATGTAGCTAACTCTCTGTGCATGGATATGTTGGACTGATCTGCCATGTAGGTAGTTCTCTGTATATGAACATATTGGACTCATCTGCCAAGTAGCTAACTCTCAGTATATGGACATGTTGGACTCATCTGCCATTTGCTAGTACTCTGTACATGGACATATTAGACTACTCTGCCATGTAGCTAACTCTCATTATATGGATATGTTGGACTCATCTGCCATGTAGCTAGTACTCTGTATATGGACACTTTGGACACTCTGCCATGTTGCTATCTCTCAGTGTAGGGACACGTTGGACTCATCTGACATGTAGCTAGCTCTCTGTGCAAGGATATGTTGGACTGATCTGCCATGTAGGTAGTTCTCTGTATATGAACATATTTGACTCCTCTGCCATGTGGCTAGCTCTCTGTATATGGACATGTTGGAATCATCAGCCATGTAGCCAGCTCTCTCTGTATGAACCTGATGGACTCATTTGCCTTGTAGCTATTCCTCCATACATACACATGTTGGACTCATCTGCCAAGCAGCTAGTACACTGTATATGGAAATGTTGGACTACTCTGCCATGTAGCTAGCTCTCAGTATATGAACATGTTGGACTCATCTGCCATATTTCTAGAACTCCGTATATGGAAATGTTGCACTAGTCTGCCATGTAGCTAGCTCTCTGTATATGGACATTTTGGACTCTTCTGCGATGTAGCTAGCTCTCTGTGCATGGATATGTTGGAATGATTTGCCATGTAGAAAGCTCTCTGAAAATGAATATATTGGACTCATCAGCCATGTAGCCAGCTCTCTCTGTATGGACATGTTGGACTGGTTGGCCTTGTAGGTAGTATTCTATATATACACATGTTGGTCTCTTCTGCCATGTAGTTAACTCTCAGTATAAGAACATGTTGGAATCCTCTGCCATGTAACAAGTACTCTGTATGTGGACATGTTGGACTACTGTGGCATGTAGCTAGCTCTCAGTATATGGACAAGTTGGATTCATCTGCCACGTTGCTAGAACACTGTATATAGAAATGTTGCCCTACTCTGCCATGTACCTAACTCTCTTTATATGGACATTTTGTACTCATCTGACATGTAACTAGCTGTCTGTGCATTGATAAGTTGGACTGATCTGCCATGTTGGTAGCTCTCTCTATATGAACATATTGGACTTGTCTGCCATGTAGCTAGCTCTCTGTTTATGGACATGTTGGACTCATCAACCATGTAGCTAGCTCTCTCTGTATGAACACATTGGGCTCATCTGCCTTGTAGCTAGTCTTCCATATATAAACATGTTGGACTCATCTGCAATGTAGGTAGTACTCTGTAAATGGAAATGTTGCACTACTTCACTCGTAGCTAGCTCTCTGTATGTGTACATTTTGGACTCGTCTGCCATTTAGCTAGCTCTCTGTGCATAGATATGTTGGAGTGATCTCTCATGTAGGTAGCTCTCTGTATATGATCATATTCCACTTGTCTGCAATGTAGCTATCTCTCTGTATATGAACATGTTGAATTCATCAGCCATGTAGCCAGCTCTCACTGAATAAATATGTTGTACTCATCTGCTTTGTAGCTATTCCTCTGTATATACACATGTTGAACTCATCTGCCACGTAGCTAACTCTCAATATATGGACACTTTGGACTCATCTGCCATTTAGCTAGTACTCTGTATATGGACATGTTGGACTACTCTGCCATGTAGCCAGCTCTCAGTATATGGACACGTTGGATTCATCT
>NW_006409189.1:123035-135178 GCF_000296735.1 Chrysochloris asiatica | reverse complement strand
ATATGGACATGTTGGACTACTCCGCCATGTAGCTAGCTCTCAGTATATGGACACGTTGGACTCATCTGCCATGTAGCTAGTACTCTGTATACGGACATGAAGGACTACTCTGCCATGTAGCTAGCTCTCAGTATATGGACAGGTTGGACTCATCTGCCATGTAGCTAGAACTCTATATGGACATTTGGGTTCATCTGCCATGTTTCTAACTCACAATATATGGACATGTTGGACTCATCTGCCATGTAGCTAACACTCAGTATACGGAAACGTTTGACTTATTTGCCATGAAGCAAAAATTCTGTATATGGCCATGTTGGACTACACTGCCATGTAGCTAGCTTTCAGTATATGCACACGTTGGACTCATCAGCCATGTAGCCAGCTCTCTCTGTATAAACACGTTGCACTCATCTGCATTGATGCTAGGCCTCTATATATAAACATGTAGGACTCATCTGTCATGTAGCTAACTCTCAGTAAATGGGCATGTTGGACTCATCTGCCATGTAGCTAAATCTCAGTATATGGACATGTTGGACTCATCTGCCATGTAGCTAACTCTCAGTATATGGACACATTAGACTTATCTGCCATGTAGCTAGTACTCTGTATATGGACATGTTGGACTACTGTGCCATGTAACCAGCCACATTATATGGGCACTTTGGACTCATCTGCCATGTATTTAGAAATATGTATAAAGAAATGTTGCACTACTCTGCCATGTATCTATCTCTCTATATATGGAAATTTGGGACTCATCTGCCATGTAGCTAGAACTTTGTGTATGAACATCTTGGACTCATCTGCCTTTTAGTTAGTCCTCTATATATACACATGTAGGACTTTTCTGCCATGTAGCTAACTCTCAGTATATGGACATGTTGAACTCATCTGCCATGTAGCTAGTGCTCTGTATATGGACATGTTGGACTATTGTGCCATGTAGCGAACTCTCAGTATATGGACACATTGGACACATTTGCCATGTAGCTAGAACTCTGTATATGGAAATGTTGCACTACTCTGCCATGTAGCTAGCTTTCTGTATATGGACATTTTGGACTTGACTGACATGTAGCTATTTCCCTGTGCATGGATATGTTGGACTGATCTGCCATGTAGGTAGCTCTCTGTGAATGAACATATTTAACATGTCTGCTATGTAGCTTGCGTTCTGTATATGAATATGGTGGACTTATCAGGCATATAGCCAGCTCTCTCTGTATGAACATGTTGGACTCAACTGCGTCGTACCTAGTTCTCCATATATACACATGTTGGACTCCTCTGCCATGTAGCTAACTCTCAGTATTTGGACATGTTGGGTTCATCTACCAAGTAGCTAGTACTCTGTATATGAACTTGTTGGACTACACTGCCAAAAGTTACCTCTTTTTATATGGACATTTTGAACTTGTGTACCAAGTAGCTAGCTCTCTGTGCGTGGATATGTTGGACTGATCTGCCTTGTAGGTAGCTCTCTGTATATGAATATATAGGACTTGTTTGCCATGTAGCTAGCTCTCTGTATATGGAAATGTTGGACTCATCAGCCATGTAGACAGCTCTCTGTGTATGAACATGTTGGACTCATCTGCCTTGTACATAGTCCTCTATATATACACATGTCAGACTCGTCTGCCATGTAGCTAACTCTCAGTATATGTACACATTGGACTCATGTGCAATGGAGTTAGCTCTCTGTATGTGGACATTTTGGACTCATCAGCCTTGTAGCTAGCTCTCTGTGCATGGACATGTTGGACTGATCTGCCATGTAGGTAGCTCCTTGTATATGAATATATCGGACTTGTCTTCCATGTAGCTAGCTTCTGTACCTGGATATGTTGGACTCATCAGCCATGTAGCCATCTCTCTCTGTATGAACAGGTTGGACACATCTGCCATGTAGATAGTCCTCTATGTATACACATGTTGGACTCTTCTACCAAGTAGCTAGTACTCTCTATATGGACATGTTGGGCTACTCTGTTATTAAGCTAGCTCTCTGGAAATGGACACGTTGGACTCATCTGCCATGTAGCTAGAACTCTTTATGTGGAAATGTTGCACTATTCTGCCATGTAGCTAGCTCTCTGTATATGGATATTATGGACTCGTCTGCTATGTAGCAGCTCTCTGAGCATGGATATGTTGGACTGATCTGTCATGTAAGTAGCTCTCTTTATATGAACATATTGGACTTGTCTGCCATGAAGTTAGCTCTCTGTATATGGACATGTTGAACTCATCAGCCATGTAACCAGCTCTCTCTGTGTGCACACTTTGGACTCATCTGCCTTGTTCCTAGGCCTCTATTTATAAACATGTTGGACTCATCTGCCATGTAGCTAACTCTAAGTATACGGACATGTTGGACTCACCTGCCAAGTAGGTACTTCTGTGTATATGGACATGTTGGATTCATCTGCCTTGTAGCTTACTCTCAGTATATGGACACGTTGGACTTACCTGCCATGTAGCTAGTACTCTGTATATGTACATGTTGGACGACTCTGATATGTATCCAGCTCTCAGTATATGGGCACGTTGGACTCATCTGCATTGAATCTAGTACTCTGTATTTAGAAATGTTGCACTACTCTGCCATGTATCTAGCTCTCAGTATATGGACATTTAGGACACATCTGCCACTTAGATAGCTCTCTGTGCATGAATATGTTGCAATGACCTGCCATGTAGGTAGCTCCCTGTATATGAACATATTGAACTTGTCTGCCATGTAGTTAGGTCTTTGTATATGAACATGTTTGACTTATAAGCCATGTAGCCATCTCTCCATGTATGAACATGTTGGATTCATCTACCTTGTAGCTAGTCCTCTATATATAAACATGTTGGACTCAACTGCCATGTAGCCAGTATTCTGTACATGAAATGTACTACTCTGCCATGTAGCTAGCTCTCAATACATGGACATGTTGAACTCATCTGCGATGTAGCATGAACTCTGTATATGGAATTGTTGCACTACTCTATCATTTAGCTAGCTCTCTGTATATGGACATGTTGGACTCATCAGCCATGTAGCCAGCTCTCTCTTTATGAACATGATGGACTCATCTGTCTTGTTGCTGGGCCTTTATATAAAATCATGTTGGACTCATCTGCCATGTAGCTAATGCTCAGTATATGGACATGTTGGATTTATCTGCCATATAGCTAACTCTCAGTATATGGACTTGTTGGACTAATCTGCATGTAGATAACTCTCAGTATATGGGCATGTTGGACTCATATGCCATGTAGCTAGTATTTTGTTTATGGACATGTTAGACTACTCTGCCATGTAGCCAGCTATCAGTATATGGACACAGTGGACACATCTGCTATGTATCTAGAACACTGTATATTGAAATGTTGCACTACTATACCATGTATCTAGCTCTCTGTATATGAACATTTTGGACTCACCTGCCATGTAGCTAGCTCTCTGTGCATGGATGTATTGGACTGATCTGCCCTGTAGGTAACTCCCTGTATATGAACATATTGGACTTGTCTGCCATGAAGGTAGCTCTCTGTATATGGACATGTTGGACTCATCAGCCATGTAGCCAGCTCTCTCTGTATGAACATGTTGGACTCATCTGCTTTGTAACTAGTCCTATAAATATACACATGTTGGACTCATCTGCCATGTAGCCAACTCTGTATGTGGACATGTTGGACTCATCTGTCATGTAGCTAGCGCTCTGTATATGGACATGTTGGACTACTGTGCCATGTAGCTAACTCTCAGTATATGGACATGTTGGAATCATATGCCATGTAGCTAGTACTCTGTATATGGAAATGTTGCAGTATTCTGCTATGTAGTTAGCTCTCTGTATATGGACACATTGGACTCATCTGCCATGTATCTAGAACTCTGTCTGTATATGGAAACGTTGCACTACTCTGCCATGTAGCTAGCTCTCTGTATATGAATATTTTGGACTCGTCTGACATGTAGCTATTTCTCTGTGCATGGATATGTTGGACTGATCTGCATTTAAGTATTTCCCTGTATATGAACATATTGGAATTGTCTGCCATGTAACTAGCTCTCTGAATATGGACATGTTGGACTCATCAGCCATGTAGCCAGCTCTTTCGGTTTGAACATATTGGAATCATCTACCTTATAGCTAATCCTCTATATATACACATGTTGGAATCATCTGGCCTGTTGCTAACTCTCAGGATATGGACATGTTTGAATCAGATGCCATGTAGCTAGCTCTCTGTGCATGGATATGTTGGACTGATCTGCCATGTAGGAGCTCTCTCTCTGTATATGAACAAATTAGACTTGTCTGCCATGTAGCCAGTTCTCTCTGTATGAAAACATTGGACTCATCTCCTTTGTAGCTAGTTCTCTCTATATAAACATGTTGGACTCATCTGCCATGTAGCAAACTGTCAGTATGTGAACATGATGGACTCATCTGCCATGTAGCTAACTCTCAGTATATGGACATGTTTGACTCACCTTCCATGTAACTAATTCTTAGTATATGGACACATTGGACTCATCTGCCATGTATCTAGTACTCTGTAAATGGGAATGTTGCACTACTCTAACATGTAGCTAGCTCTCTTTATACTGACGTTTAGGACTCATCTGCCATGTAGCTAGTCTCTGTGTATGGACATGTTGGACTGAACTGTCATGTAGGTAGCTCTCTGTATATGAACATATTGGACTTGTCCTCTATGTAACAATATATCTATATATGGACATGTTGGTCTCATCAGCCATGAAGCTAGAACTCTATATATGGGAACTTTGCACTTCTCTGCCATGTAGCTAGCTCTCTGTGCATGCATATGTTGGACTGATCTGCCATGTAGGTAGCTCCCTGTATATGAACATATTGGATTTGTCTGTCATGTAGCTAGCTATCTGTATATGGACATGTTGGAGTCATCAGACATGTAGCCAGCTCTCTCTGTATGAACATATTGGACTCATCTGCCTTGTAGCTAGTTCTCTATATATACACATGTTGTACTCATCTGCCATGTAGTCAACTCTCAGTATATGGATATGATGGACTCATCTGCCATGTAGCTAGTACTCTGTATATGGACATGTAGGACTACTGTGCCATGTAGCTAACTCTCAGTATATGGACATGTTGGAATCATCTGCCATGTAGCTACAACTCTTTATATGTAAATGTTGCACTATTCTGCCATGTAGCTAGCTCTGAGTATATGGACACGTTGGACTCATCTCTCATGTAGCTAGAACTCTGTATATGGACATATTGGACTACTCTGCCATGTAGCTAGTATTCTGTGTATGGACACATGGGACTCGTATGCTATGTAGCTAGAACTCTGTATATGGTGACGTTGCACTACTCTGTCATGTAGCTAGCTCTCTGTATATGGACATTTTGGACTCGTCTGACATGTAGCTAACTCTTGGTGCATGGATATGTTGGAATGATCTGCCACATAGATAACTCTGTGAATATAAACATTTTGTACTCATCAGCCATGTAGCCAGCTCTCTCTGTATGAACATGTAGAACTCATCTGTCTTGTAGTTAGTCCTTTCTATATATACATGTTGGACTCATCTGCCATGTAGTTAATATTCTGTAAATGGAAATGTTGGACTACTCTGCCATGTAGCTAGCTCTCAGTACATGGACACGTTGCACTTATCTGTGATGTCACATGAACTCTGTATATGGAAATGTTGCACTACTCTGCCACGTAGCTAACTCTCAGGATATGGACATGTTGGACTCATCTGCCATGTGGCTAGCTCTCTGTGCATGGATATATTGGACTGATCTGCCATGTAGGTAGCTCTCTGTATATGAACATTTTGGACTTGTCTGTCATGTAGCTAACTCTCTTTGTATGAACATGTTGGACTCATCTGCCTTGTAGCTAGTCCTCTATAAATATACACATGTTGGACTCATTTGCCATGTAGCTTGCTCTCTGTATATGAACATATTGGACTTGTCTGCCATGTAGCTAGCTCTCTCTATATGGACATGTTGGACTCATCAGCCATGTAGCCAGCTCTCTCTGTATGCACATGTTGGAATCATCTGCCATGTAGCTAGCTCTCTGTGCATGGATATGTTGGATTGATCTGCCATGCAGTTAGCTCTCTGTATATAAATATATTGGACTTGTCTGCCATGTAGCCAGCTTTCTCATTATGAACACATTGGACTCATCTATTATGTAGCTAGTTCTCTATATATAAACTTGTTGGACTCATCTTCCTTGTACCTAGTCCCCTATATATTAATATGTTAGAGTCATCTTCCATGTAGCTAATTCTTAGTATATGAACACATTGGACTCATCTGCCATGTAGCTAGTACTCTGTAAATGGAATTGTTGCTCTACTCTAACATGTAGCTAGCTCTCTTTATATGGACATTTAGGACTCATCTGTCATGTAGCTAGCTCTCTGTGCATGGACATGTTAGACTGATCTGTCATGTAGGTAGCTCTCTGTATATGAACATATTGGACTTGTCTGCCATGTAGCTATATATCTATATATGTACATGTTGGACTCATCAGCCATGTAGCCAGTTCTCTCTGTATGAATATGTTGGACTCATCTGTTTTATTGTTAGTCCTCTATATATACACATGTTGTACACATCTGTCATGTAGCTACTACTCTGTATACAGATATGATGGACTACTCTGCCATGTAGCTAGCTGTCTGTATATGGACAGGTTGGACTTATCTACCATGTAGCCAGAACTCTGTATATGGAAATGTTGCACTACCCTGCCATGTAGCTAGCTCTCTGTATATGGATACTATGGATCCGTCTGCCATGAAGCTAGTTCTCTGTGCATGGATATGTTGGACTTATCTGCCATGTAGGTAGCTCTCTGTATATGAACATTTTGGACTCATCTGCCATGTAGCTAGCTCTCTGAGAATGGACATGTTGGGCTTATCTGCCATGTAGCTAGTACTCTGTATATGGACACGTTGGACTACTGTGCCATGTAGCCAGCTCTCAGTATATGGCCACATAGGACTCATCTGCCATGTATCTAGAAATATGTATATAGAAATGTTGCATTACTCTGCCATGTATCTCTCTCTATATATATGGACATTATGGAGTCATCTGCCATGAATCTAGTTCTCTGTGCATGGATATGTTGGACTGATCTGCCATGAAGGTAGCTCCCTGTATATGAACATATTTGACTTGTCTTTCATGTAGCTAGCTCTCTGTTTATGGACATGTTGGACTCATCAGACATGTAGCCAGCTCTCTCTGTATGAACATGTTGGACTCATCTGCCATGTAGTCAACTATATGTATATGGACATGTTGGACTCATCTGCCATGTAGCTAGTACTCTGTATAAGGACGAGTTGGACTACTGTGCCATGTAGCTACCTCTCAGTATATGGACATGTTGGAATCATCTGCCATGTAGCTATAACTGTGTATATGTAAATGTTGCACTACTCTGCCATGTAACTAGCTCTCAGTATATAGACATTTTGGATTCATCTCCAATGTAGCTAGAACTCTATATATGGACATATTGGACTACTCTGCCATGTAGCTAGTATTCTGTGTATGGACATGTTGGACTACTCTGCCATGTAGCTAGCTCTCTGTATATGGACACATTGAACACATCTGCCATGTAGCTAGGACTCTGTAACATTGCACTACTCTGCCATGTAGATAGCTCTCTGTATATGGACATTTTGGACTCATCTGACACGTAGCTATCTCTCTGTGCATGGATATGTTGGAATGATCTGCCACGTAGATAGCTCTCTGAATAGGAACATTTTGGACTCATCAGCCGTGTAGCCAGCTCTCCCTGTATGAACATGTAGAAATCATCTGTCCTGTAGCTAGTCCTCTATATATACACATGTTGGACTCATCTGCCATGTAGCTAATATTCTGTAAATGGAAATGTTGGACTACTCTGCCATGTAGCTAGCTCTCAGTACATGGAAATGTTGAACTCATCTGCGATGTAGCGTGAAATCTGTATATGGAATTGTTGCACTACTCTGCCATTTAGCTAGCTCTCTGTATATTTACATTTTGGACTCATATGCCATGTAGCTAGCTCTCTGTGCATGGATTTATTGGACTGATCTGTCATGTAGCGAGTTCCCAGTATATGAACATATTGGAATTGTGTGCCATGTTGCTAGCTCTCTGTATATGGACATGTTGGACTCATCAGCCATGTAGGTTGCTCTCTCTGTATGAACATGTTGCAATTATCTGCCTTGCAGCTAGTCCTCTATATATACACATGTTTGACTCATCTGCCACGTAGCTAATTCTCAAGATATGGACATGTTGGATTCATCTGCCATTTATCTAGAACTCTGTACATGTTAATGTTGCAATACTCTGCCATGTAGCTAGCTCTCTGTATATCAACATTTTGGACTCGTCTGCCATGTAGCTAGCTCTTTGTGCTTGGATATGTTGGAAAGATCTGCCATGTAGGTAGCTCTCAGTAAATGGACACGTTGGAATCATCTGCCATGTAGCAAGAACTCTGTGTATGTTAATGTTGCAATACTCTGCCATGTAGCTAGCTTTTTGTACATGGATATGTTGGACTGATCTGCCATGTAGGTAGCTCTCTGTATATGAATACATTGGACTTGTGTGCCATGTACCAGCTCGCTGTATATGGACATGTTGGACTCATCAGAAATATAGCTAGCTCTCTGTGTATAAACATGTTGGTCTCATCTGCCTTGTAGCTAGCCCTCTAAATATACACATGTTGGTCTCATACGCCATGTACCTAACTCTCAGTATATGGACATGTTGGATTTATCTACCATGTAGCTAGTGCTCTATATATGGACATGTTGGACTACTCTGCCTTATAGCTAGCTCTCTGTATACAGACACATTGGATTCATCTGACATGTAGCTAGAACTCTATATATTTAAATGCTGAAGTACTTTGCCATGTAACTAGCTGTCTTTATATGGACATTTTCAACTTGTCTGCCATGTAGCTAGCTCTTTGTGCATGGATATGTTAGACTGATCTGCCATGTAGGTAGTTCTCTGTATATGAACATATTGTACTTGTCTACAATGTAGCTAGTTCTCGGTATATGGATATGATGGACTCATCAGGCATGTAGTCAGCTCTCTCTGTATGAACCTGGTGGACTCATATTCCTTGTAGCTAGTCCTCTCTATATACACATGTTGGACTCATCTGCCATGTAGCTAACTCTCAGTGTATGGACATGTTGGACTCATCTGCCATGTACCTAGAACTCTGCATATGGAAATGTTACAGTACTCTGCCATGTAGCTAGCTCTCTGTATAAGGACATTTTGGACTCGTCTGCATATAGGTAGCTTTCTGTTTATTTATATATTGGTCTGATTTGCCATATAGGTAGTTCTCTTTGTATGAACATATTGGACTTGTCTGCCATGTAGATAGCTCTCCATATATAAACATGTTGAACTCATCTGCCTTGTAGCTAGTCGTATATATATACACATGTTGGACTCATCTGACAGGTAGCTCTCAGTGTATGGACACGTTGGATTTATTTGCCATTTAGCTAGAACTCTATATATGGAAATGTTGCACTATCCTGCCATGAAGTTAACTCTCTGTATATGGACATTTTGCACTCGTCTGCCATGTAGCTAGCTGTCTGTGCATGAATATGTTGGTCTGATCTGCCATGTAGGTAGCTCTCTGTATATGAACATATTGGACTTGTCTGCCATGAAGCTAGGTCTCTGTATATGGACCTGTTGGACTTATTTGCCATGTAGCTAACTCTGAGTATATGGACATGCTGGACTTATTTGCCAAGTAGCTAACTCTCAGTATATGGACACGTAGGACTCATCTGCCAAGTAGCTGTCTCTCAGTATATGGACACGTTGGATTCATCTGTCATGCAGCTAGTTCTCTGTATATGGATATGTTGAACTACAAACAATGTAGCTATCTCTCAGTATATGGACATGTTAGACTCATCTGCCATGTAGCTAGAACTCTGTATATGGAAATGATGCAATACTCTGCCATGTAACTAGCTCTCTGTGTATGGACATTTTGGACTCGTCTGCCATGTAGCTAGCTCTCTTTGCATGCATATGTGGACTGATCTGCCATGTAGGTAGTTCTTTGTATATGAACATATTGGATTTGTCTGTCATGTACCAGCTCTAAGTATAAGGACACATTGGTCTCATCTGCCATGTAGCTAGAACTCTGTATATGGAAATGTTGCACTACTCTGGCATGTAACTAGCTCTCTGTGTATGGACATTTTGGATTCATCTGCCATGTGGCTAGCTCTCTGTGCATGGATATGTTAGACTGATCTGCCATCTAGGTAGCTCTCTGTATATGAACATATTGGACTTGTCTGCCATGTAGCTAGCTCTCTGTATATGGACATGTTGGATTCATCAGCCATTAAGGCAGATCTCTCTGTTTGAACATCTTGGAATCATCTGCTTTGTAGCTAGTCCTCTAAATATACACATATTAGATTCATCTGCCATGTAACTCATTCTCAGTATATGGTCATGTTGAACTCATCTGCCATGTAGCTAATATTCTGTATATGGACATGTTGGACTACTCTGCCATGTAGGTATCTCTTAGTATTTGGACACATTGGACTCATCTGCCTTGTAGCTGGAACTCTGTATATGGAAATGTTGCACTATTCTGCCATGTAGCTAACTCTCTGTATATGGACATTTTGGATTCATCTGCCATGTTGGTAGCTCTCTGTGCAACGATATGTTGGACTAATCTGCCATGTATGTATCTCTCTTTATATAAACGTACTGGACTTCTCTACCATGAAAGTAGCTCTCTGTATATGGAAATGTTGGACTCATCTGCTATTTAGCTAGTAGTCTGTTTATGGACACGTTTGACTATTGTGCCATGTAGCTAACTCTCAGTATATGGAAATTTGGACTCATCTGCCATGTAGCAAGAACTCTGTAAATGGAAATGTTGTACTACTCTGCCATGTAGCTAGCTCTCTGTATGTGTATATTTTGGACTTGTCCGCATGTAGTTAGCTCTCTTTCCATGGATATGTTGGACTGATCTTCCATGTAGTTAGCACTCAGTATATGAATATATTGGACTTGCCTGTCATGTACCAGCTCTCAGTATATGGACATGTTGTACTCATCAGACATGTAGCCAGCTTTCTGTGAATGAACATGTTGTGCTCATCTGCCTTGTAGCTAGCCCTCTAAATATGCACCTGTTGAACTCATCTGCCATGTAGCTTACTCACAGTATATAGACATGTTTGACTCATCTGCCATGTAGCTAGAAGTCTGTATATGGAAATGTTGCACTACATGGCCATGAAGCAAACTCTCTGTATATGGACATTTTTGACTTGTCTTCCATGTAGCTAGCTCTCTATGGCTGAATATGTTGGAATGATCTGCCATGTATGTAGCTCTCTCTATATGAACATATTGGACTTGTCTGCCATGAAGCTAGCTCTGTGTTTATGGACAGTTGGGAATCATCTGCCACGTAGCTAGCTCACTCTCTATAAACATGTTGGACTCATCTGACTTGTAGCTAGTCTTCTATATATACACATGTTGGACTCATCTGCCTTGTAGCTAACTCTCAGTATATGGACATGATGGGCTCATCTAGCATGTAGCTAATACTCTGTATATGGAAATGTTGCCCTACTCTGCCATGTAGATAGCTCTCAGTATATTGACACATTGGTGTCATCTGCCATGTAGCTAGAACCCTGTATATGGAAATTTTGCACTACTCTGCCATGTAGCTAGCTCTCTGTATATGGACATTTTGGACTCGTCTGCGATGTAGCTAGCTCTCTGTGTATGGATATGTTGGTCTGATATGACATGTAGGTAAGCTCTCTGTATATGAACATATTGCACTTGTCTGCCATGTCGCTAGCTCTCTGTATATGGACATGTTGGAATCATCAGCCATGTAGCTCTCTCATGAATATGTTGGGCTCATCTGCATTGTAGCTAGTACTCTATATATACACATGTTGTACTCATCTGCCTTGTAGCTAAATCTCAGTGTATGGACACGTTGGACTCATCTGCCATGTA
>NW_006409189.1:120896-122903 GCF_000296735.1 Chrysochloris asiatica | reverse complement strand
AATGTTGCACTACTCTGCCATGTAGCTAGCTCTCTGTATATGGACAATTTGGACTCGTCTGCCATGTAGCTAGCTCTCTGTTTATTGATATGTTGGTTTGATTTGCCATATAAGTAGCTCTCTTTATATGAAAATATTGTACTTGTCTGCCATGTAGTTAGCTCTCCGAATATGAACATGTGGGACTCATCTGCCTTGTAGCTAGTCCTATATATATACAATGTTGGACTCATCTGCCATGTAGCTAAATCTCAGTGTATGGACATAATGGACACATCTGCCATTTAGCTAGAACTCTATATATGGAAATGTTGCCCTATACTGCTATGAAGCTAGCTCTCTGTGTATGGACATTTTGCACTAGTCTGCCATGTAGCTAGCTCTCTGTGCATGGATATGTTGAACTGATCTGCCATGTAGGTAGCTCTCTGTAAATGAACATATTGCACTTGTCTAGCATATAGCTAACTCTCCGTATATGAACATGTTAGACTCATCGTCCATGTAGCCAGATCTCTGTATCAACATGTTGGTGTCATCTGCCTTGTATCTAGTCAACTATATATACACATGCTGTACTCATCTGCCATGTAGCTAAGTCTCAGTATATGGCCATGTTGGACTGATCTGCCATGTAGGTAACTCTCCGTATATGAACATATTTGACTTTTCTGCCGTGTAGCTAGCTCGCTATATATGGACATGTTGGAGTCATTAGCCATGTAGCCAGCTCTCTCTGTATGAACATGTTGGACTCATCTGACTTTTAGCTACTCCTCTATATATACACATGATGGACAAATCTGCCATGTAGTTAACTCTCAGTATATGTACATGCTGGACTTACCTGCCATGTAGCTAGAACTCTGTATATGTTAATGTTGCAATACTCTGCCATGTAGCTAGCTTTTTGTGCGTGGATATGTGTTGGACTTACCTGCCATGTAGGTAGCTCTCTTTATATGAACATATTGGACTTGTGTGCTATGTACTAGCTCACTGTATATGGACATGTTGGACTCATCAGCCATGTAGCTAGCTCTCTGTGTATAAACATGTTGGACTCATCTGCTTTGTAGCTAGCCCTCTAAATATACACATGTTGGTCTGATACGCCATGTAGCTAACTCTCAGTATATGGACATATTGGACTTATCTACCATGTAGGTGGTGCTCTATATATGTAGCTAACTCTCCATATATAAACATGTTAGACTCATCATCCATGTAGCCAGATCTCTCTGTATGAACACGTTGGACTCATCTGCCTTGTACCTAATCCACTATATATACACATGTTGGACTCATCTGCCATGTAGCTAAAACTCTGTACATGGAAATGTTGATCTACTCTGCCATGTAGCTAGCTCTCTGTATATGGATATTTTGAACTTGTCTGCATGTATCTAGCTCTCTGTTTATTGATATGTTAGTCTGATTTGCCATATAGGTAGCTCTCTTTAGATGAACATATAGGACTTGTCTGCCATGTAGATAGCTCTCCGTATATGAACATGTTGGACTCATCTGCCTTGTAGCTAGTCCTATATATATATGCACATGTTGGATACATCTGCTATGTAGCTAACTTTCAGTGTATGGACATGTTGGACTCACCTGCCATTTAGCTAGAACTCTATATATGAAAATGTTGCACTATATTGCCACGAAGCTAGCTCACTGTATATGAACATTTTGCACTCGTCTGCCCTGTTGCTAACTCTCTGTGCATGGATATGTTGGACTGATCTACCATGTAGGCAGCTCTCTGTATATGAACATATTGGACTTGTCTGCCATGAAGCTAAGTCTATGTATATGGATCTGTTGGAATTATTTGCCATGTAGCAACTCTCAGTATATGCACATGCTGGACTTATTTGCCATGTAGCTAACTCTCAGCATATGGACACGTAGGACTCATTTGCCATGTAGCTTACTCTCAGTATATGGACACGTTGGATTCATTTGCCATGTAGCTAGTACTCTGTATATGGAAATGTTGGA
>NW_006409189.1:117174-120561 GCF_000296735.1 Chrysochloris asiatica | reverse complement strand
CTTGTAGCCACCTCTCTGTGTATCAACATGTTGGACTCGTCTGCCTTGTAGCTAGCCCTTTAAATATACACATGTTAGTCTCATCTGCCATGTAGCTAACTCTCAGTATATGGACATGTTGGACTCATCTGCCATGTTGTAAATAATGTGTACATGGAAATGTTGCACTACTCTGCCATGCAGCTAGCTCTCACTATAAGGACATGTTGGTCTCATCTTCCATGTAGCTAGAGCTGTGTATATGGAAATGTTGTACTACTCTGGCATGTAGCTAGCTCTCTGTATATGGACATTTTGGATTTATCTGCCATGTACCTAGCTCTCTGTGCATGGATATGTTGGACTGATCTGCCATGCAGGTAGCTCTCTGTATATGAACATATTGGACTTGTCTGCCATGAAGCTAGGTCTCTGTATATGGACCTGTTGGACTTATCTGCCATGTAGCTAACTCTCAGTATATGGACATGCTGGACTTATTTGCCATTTAGCTAACTCTCAGTATATGGACATGTAGGACTCATCTGCCAAGTAGCTTTCTCTCAGTATATGGACACGTTGGATTCATCTGCCAGGTAGCTAGTTCTCTTTATATGGAAATGTTGGATTACAAACCATGTAGCTAGCTCTCAGTATATGGACATGTTAGACTCATCTGCGATGTAGCTAGAACTCTGTATATGGAAATGTTGCAATACTCTGCCATGTAGCTAGCTCTCTTTGCATGCATATGTTGGACTGATCTGCCATGTAGGTAGTTCTCTGTATATGAACATATTGGATTTGTCTGCCATGTACCAGCTCTAAGTACATTGACATGTTGGTCTCATCTGCCATGTAGCTAGAATTCTGTATATGGAAACGTTACACTACTCTGACATGTAGCTAGCTCACTGTATATGGATAATTTGGATTAATCTGCCATGTAGCTAACTCTCTGTGCATGGATATGTTGGACTGATCTGCCATGTAGGTAGCTCTCTGTATATGAACATATTGAACTTGTCTGCCATGTAGGTAGCTCTCTGTATATGGATATGTTGGACTCATCAGACATGTAGGCAGCTCTCTCTGTATGAACATGTTGGACTCATCTGCCTTATAGATATTACTCTATATAAACACACTCTGGCCTCATCTGCCATGTAGCTAACTCTCAGTATATGGTCATGTTGGACTCATCTGCCATGTAGCTAGTACTCTGTATATGGACATGTTGGATTATTCTGCCATGTAGCTAGCACTCTGTATATGGATGTGTCTTCCATGTATCTAGCTCTCAGTATATAGACACGTTGGACTCATCTGCCACGTATGTAGAACTCTGTAGTTGGAAATTTTGCACTACTCTGCCATGTAGGTAGCTCTGTTAATATGGACATTTTGGATTCATTTGCTATGTAGCTAGCTCTTTGTGCTTGGATATGTTGGACTGAACTGCCGTGTAAGTAGCTCTCTGTATATGGACATTTTGGATTCGTCTGCCATGTAGCTAGCTCTCTACACATGGATATGTTTGACTGATCTGCCATGTAGGTAGCTCTCTGTATATGAACATATTGGACTTATCTGTCATGTAGCTAGCTCTCAGTATATGGACATTTTGGGCTCATCAGCCATGTAGCTATCTCTCTCTGTATGAACATGTTGGACTCATCTGCCTTGTATCTAGTCCTCTATATATGCACATCATGGACTCATCTGCCATGTAGCTAAATCTCAGTATATGGATACGTTGGACTCATCAGCCATGTAGCTAGTACTCTGTACATGGACATGGACTACTCTGCCATGTAGGTAGCTGTCAGTATATGGACACATTGGACTCATCTACCATGTAGCTAGAATTTTGTATTAGGAAATGTTGCATTATTCTGCCATGTAGGTAGGTCTCTGTACATGGATATTTTGAACTGATCTGACATGTAGGTAGCTCTCTGTATGTGAACATATTGGATTTGTCTGCCATGTAGCTAGCTCTCTGTATATTGGATACATCAGCCATGTAGCCAGATCTCTCTGTATGAACATGTTGGACTCATCTGCCAGGTAGCTAGTCATCTATATATACACCTCTTAGACTCATCTGCCATGTAGCAAACTCTCAGTATATGGACTTGTTGGACTTATCTGCCATGTAGCTAGTACTCTATATATGGACATGCTGGACTACTCTGCCATGTAGCTAGTTCTCAGTATATGGACACATTGGACTCAACTGTCATGAAGATAGCTCTCTGTATATGGATATTTTGGACTCGTACGCCATGTAGCTAGCTCTCTGTGCATGGATATGTTGGACTGATCTGCCATGTGGGTAGCTCTCTGTATATGAACATATTGCACTTGTCTTCCATGTAGGTAGTGCTCTGTGTATGGACATATTTGCTTCATCAGCCATGTAGAAACTATTTCTGCATGAATATGTTGGACTCATCTGCAATATAGCTAGTTCTCTCTATATACACACGTTGGATTCATGCGCCATGTAGCTAACGCTCAGTATATGGTCATGTTGGACTCAACTGCCATGTAGCTAGTACTCTGTATATGGACATGTGGACTACTCTGCCATGTAGCTAGCTGTCTGTATATTAACATGTTGGACTCATCATCCATTTAGCTAGCTCTCTCTGTATAAACATGATGGACTCATTTGCCTTGTAGCTAGTCCTCTATATATATGAATGGTGGACTCATCTTTCATGTAGTTAACTCTCAGTATATGGACACATAGGACATATCTGCCACGTAGATATTATTTAGTATATGGACATGTTGGACTCGTCTGCCACATAGCTAACTCTTCATTTATGAACAAGTTTATGGACACATTAGCTAGTACAATGTATATGTATATGTGGGACTACTCTGCCATGTGTCCAACTCTCAGTATATGGGCATGTTGGATTCATCTGCCATGTATCTAGAACTCTGTATATAGAAATGTTGCACTACTCTGCCATGTATTTAGTTCTCTGTATATGGATATTTTGGACTCATCTGCCATGTAGCTAGCTCTCTGTACATGGATATGTTAGACTGATATGCCATGTAGGTAGCTCCCTGTATATGAACATATTGGACTTGTTTGTCATGTAGTTAGCTCTCTGTATATGGACATGTTGGATCCATCAGCCATGATGCCAGCTCTCTCTGTTTGAATGTGTTGGACTCATCTGCCTTGTATCTAGGCCTCTATATATACACATGTTGGACTCATCTGCCATGTAGTTGTTGTTGTTGTCAGGTGCCATCGAGTCGGAACCGACTCATAGCGACTCCATGCAAAGCAGAACGAAACAATGTTCGATCCTGGGCCAACCTCACCACCGCTGCCACCCCCGAGTCCATCAATGATGCCACCTGGCCGATCCATCTCGTTGG
>NW_006409189.1:114084-115874 GCF_000296735.1 Chrysochloris asiatica | reverse complement strand
AGCTAGAACTCTGTATATGGAAATGTTGCACTACTCTGCCATGTAGCTAGCTCTCTGTATATGGAAATTTTGGATTTGTATGCCATGTAGCTAGCTCTCTGTACATGAATATGTTGGACTTATCTGCCAAGTAGATAGCTCTCTGTTCATGAACATATTGGACTTGTCTGCCATGTAGCTAGCTCTCAGTATAAGGACATGTTGGACTCCTTAGTCAGGTAGGTAGACCTCTTTATATGGACATGTTGGACTACTCTACCATGAAGCTAGCTTTCAGTATATGAAAACTTTTGACTCATCTGCCATGTAGCTTGAACTCTGTATATGGAAATGTTGCACTACTCTGCCATGCAGCAAGCTCTCTGTATTTGGACATTTTGAACTTCTCTGACATGTATTTAGCTCTCTGTACATAGATATTTTGGACTGATCTGCCAAGTAGGTAGCTCTCTGTATATGAACATATTGGATTTGTCTGCCATGTAGCTAGCTTTCAGTATATGGACATGTTGGATATGTCTGCCATGTAGCTAGAACTCTGTATACATACTTGTTGGACTACTCTGTCAGGTAGCTAGCTCTCAGTATATGGACACATTGGAGACATCTGCCATGTAGTTAGAACTCTGTACATTGAAATGTTGCACTACCCTGTCATGTAGTTAGCTCTCTGTATATGGACTTTTTGGAGTAGTCTGTCATGTAGCTAGCTCTTTGTACATGGATATGTTAGACTGATCTGCCAAGTAGGTAACTTTCTGTATATGAACAATTTGGACTGACCAGCAATGTAGCTAGCTCTCAGTATATGGACTCATTGGACACATCTACCATGTAGCTAGAACTCTGTATATGAACATTTGGACTCATCTGACATGTAGCTAGCTCTCTGTTCATGATTATTTTGGACTGATCTGGCATGTAGTTAGCTAGCTCTCAGTGTATGGACATGTTGTACACATATGTCATGTAGCTAGAAATATGTATATGGAAATGATGGTCTACTTTTCCATGTAGCTAGCTCTCTGTATATGGACATTTTGGACTTGTATGCCATATAACTAGCTCTCAGTATATGGACATGTTGGACTCATCTGCCATGTAGCTAGTACCCTGGATATGGACATGTTGGAATGATCTACCATGTAGGTAGCTCTCAGTATATGGACACGTTGGACTCATCTGCCCTGTAGCTAGAAATCTGTATATGGAAATATTGCACTACCCTGCCATGTAGCTAGTTCTGTGTATATGGACATTTTGGACTCGTCTGCCATGGAACTAGCTCTCTATTCATGGATATGTTGGAATGATCTTCCAAGTAGGTAGCTCTCTGTATATGAACATTTTTACTTGTCTGCCATGTAGGTAGCTCTCAATATATGGACATGTTGGACTCATTAGCCAGGTAGCTAGTTCTCTTTATATGGACATGTTGGACTACACTGCTATGTAGCTAGCTCTCGGTATATGAACACTTTGGACTCATCTGCCATGTAGCTTGAACTCTGTATAAGGAAATGATGCACTACCCTGCCATGTAGCTAGATATCTGAATATGGACATTTTGGACTCGTCTGACATGTAGCTAGCTCTCTGTGCATGTATATTTTGGACTGATCTGCCATCTTGGTAGCTCTCAGTATATGACCACGTTTGACTCATCTGCCATGTAGCAAGAACTCTGTATATGGAATGTTGCACTACTCTGCCATTTAGCTATCTCTCTGTGTATAGACAAGTTGGACTCATCTGCCTTGTAGCTAGAACTCTGTATATGGAAATGTTGC
>NW_006409189.1:112235-112689 GCF_000296735.1 Chrysochloris asiatica | reverse complement strand
CTGCCATGTAGCTAGCTCTCTGTGCATGGATATGTTGGACTGATCTGCCAAGTAGGTAGCTCTCTGTATATGAACATATTGGACTTATCTGCCATGTAGCTAGCTTTCAGTATATGGACATGTTGGACTCATCAGCCAGGTAGCTAGTACTCGCTGGCAACCGCAGCATACGTAACCATCACTGAGAAGTTGAGGCACAAGGAATAACATGGACGAAAATCCAGTCTTTGAGCCCTCCTCAGGCTTATGGGCCATGGACCCCGAGGGCCAAGGAAGTAACTCCCTGAAGTTCCGGGTTCATAGGCTTTGGCAAACTCACTGTTTGTCCACCTCTGTGCAATTTTCTTTAATTGTACTTTTGTGCATTCTGTACTTGTCCTTTATGCTCTTAACTCCAGTAACTGTACCTTCTGGGAAAGTGATTGTTTTCAGTAATAGTATGCACAACGTTTTG
>NW_006409189.1:107353-110202 GCF_000296735.1 Chrysochloris asiatica | reverse complement strand
GGACATTTTGGACTCGTCTGCCATGTAGCTAGCTCTCTGTGCATGGATATGTTGGACTGATCTGCCTTGTAGGTAGCTCTCTGTGAATGAACATATTGAACATGTCTGCTATATAGCTAGTGCTCTGTATATGAATATGATGGACTCATCAGCCATATAGCCAGCTCTCTCTGTACGAACATGTTGGACTCATCTGCATCGTAGCTAGTCCTCCATATATAAGCATGTTGGACTCCTTTGCCATGTAGCTAATCTCTGTATTTGGACATGTTGGACTCATCTGCCATGTAGCTAGTACTCTGTATATGGACTTGTTGGACTACACTGACATGTATATAGCTCTTTTTATATGGACATTTTGAACTCGTGTCCCACGTAGCTATCTCTCTGTATACCTCTGTATATGTTGGACTGATCTTCCATGTAGGTAGCTCCTTGTATATGAACATATTGGACTTGTCTTCCATGCAGCTAGCTTCTGTACATGGACATGTTGGACTCATCAGCCATGTAGCCATCTCTCTCATATGAACATCTTGGACACATCTGCTATGTAGCTAATCCTCTATATATACACATGTTGGACTCCTCTGCCATGTAGCAAACTCTCAGTATATGGCCATGTAGGACTCATCTGCCATGTAGCTAGCTCTCTGTATATGGACATTTTGGAATCATTGGGCATGTATCTAGCTCTCTGAGCATGGATATGTTTGACTGATCTGCCATGTAAGTGGCTCCATGTATAAGAACATATTGGACTTGTCTGCCATGTAGCTACCTCTCTGTACATGGACGTGTTGAACTCATCAGCCATGTAACCATCTCTCTCTGTATGAACGTTTTGGACTCATCTGCCTTGTCGCTAGTCTTCAATATATACACATATTGACCTCATCTGCCATGTAGCTAGCTCCCAGTATATGCACACGTAGGATACATCTGCATTGTAGTTACAACTCTGTATATGGACATGTTGGACTACTCTGCCATGTAGCTAGTACTCTGTATATGGACATGTTTCGACTGCTCTGCTATGTAGCTAGATCTCAGTATATGGACACGTTGGACTCATCTGCTATGTAGCTTGATCACTGTATATGGAAATATCGCACTATTCTGCCATGTAGCTAGCTCTCTGTATATGGATATTATGGACTCATCTGCCATGTAGCTAGCACTCTGAGCATGGATATGTTGGACTGATCTGTCATGTAGGTAGCTCTCTGTATATGACATGTTGTACTCATCAGCCATGTAGCCAGTTCTCTCTCTATAAACACGTGGGATTCATCTGTCTTGTCTCTAGGCCTCTACATATAAACATGTTGGACTCATCTGCTATGTAGCTAACTCTAAGTATATGGACATTTTGGACTCAACTGCTATGTAGCTAAATCTCAGTATATGGACATGTTGGTTTCATCTGCCATGTAGCTAACTCTCAGTATATAGATACGTTGGACTTATCTGCCATGTAGCTAGTACTCTGTATATGGACATGTTGGAGACTCTGTCAAGTATCCAGCTCTCAGTATATGGGCACCTTGGATTCATCTGTATTGTATCTAGAACGCTGTATATAGAAATGTTGGACTACTCAGCCATGTATCTAGCTCTCAGTAGAGGGAGTTTGGTCTCATCTGCCATATTGCTAGAATTCTGTATATGGAACTGTTGCACTACTCTACCATGTAGCCAGCTCTCAGTCAGTATGTGGACACATTGGACTACTCTGCCATGTAGCTAGCACTCTGTATATGAAAATGTTGCACTACTCTCCCATATAGCTTACTCTCAGTATATGGACACGTTGGACTCATCTGCCATGTAGCTACAACTCTGTATATGGATATGTTGGAGTGATCTGTCATGTAGGTAGGCCTCTCTGTATATGAGCATATTGGACTTGTCTGCCACGTAGCTAGCTCTCAGTATATGGATACGTTGGACTCATCTGCCATGTAGCTAGAACTCTTTATATGGACATGGTGGACTACTCTGCCATGTAGCTAGTACTCTGTGTATGGACATGTTGAACTCATCTGCCATGTATCTAGTACTCTGTATATAGACACGTTGGATTCATCTGCCATGTAGCTAGAACTCTGTATATGGAAATGTTGCACTACTCTGCCATGTAGCTACCTCTCTGTATATGGATATTTTGGACTCATCTGCCATGTAGCTAGCTCTCTGTGCATGGATATGTTGGAGTGATCTTTCATGTAGGTAGCTCTCTGTATATGAACACATTTGACTTGTCTGCCATGTAGCTAGCTCTCTGTATATATGGACATGTTGGACTCATCAGGCATGTAGCCAGCTCTCTCTTTATGAACACATTAAACTCATCTGTCTTGTTGCTAGGCCTCTATATAAAATCATGTTGGACTCATCTGCCATGTAGTTAACATTCAGTATATGGACATGTTGGACTTATCTGCCATATAGCTAACTCTCAGTATATGGACTTGTTGGACTAATCTGCATGTAGATAACTCTCAGTATATGGACACGTTGGACTCATATGCCATGTAGCTAGTATTTTGTATGTGGACATGTTAGACTACTCTGTCATGTAGCCAGCTATCAATATATGGACACAATGGACACATCTGCTATGTATCTAGAACGCTGTATATTGAAATGTTGCACTACTATACCATGTATCTAGCTCTCTGTATATGGACACTTTGGACTCATCTGCCATGTAGCTAGCTCTCTGTGCATGGATGTGTTGGACTGATCTGCCCTGTAGGTAGCTCCCTGTATATGAACATATTGGACTTGTCTGCCATGTAGCTAGCTCTCTGTATATGGACATGTTGGACTCATCAGCCATGTAG
>NW_006409189.1:100151-107253 GCF_000296735.1 Chrysochloris asiatica | reverse complement strand
TGAACATATTGGACTTGTCTGCCATGTAGCTAGCTCTCTGTATATGGACATGTTGGACTCATCAGCCATGTAGCCAGCTCTCTCTGTATGAACATGTTAGACTCATCTTCTTTGAAGCTAGTCCTTTATATACACATGTTGGACTCATCTGCCATGTAGCCAACTCAGTATGTGGACATGTTGGACTAATCTGTCATGTAGCTAGTACTCTGTATATCGACATGGTGGACTACTGTGCCATGTAGCTAACTCTCAGTAAATGGACACATTTTACTCATCTCCCATGTAGCTAGAACTCTGTATATGGAAACGTTGCACTACTCTGCCATGTTGCTAGCTCTCTGTATATGGACATTTTGGACTCTTCTGACATGTAGCTATTTCTCTGTGCGTGGATATGTTGGAATGATCTGCCACATAGATAGCTCTCTGAATATGAACATATTGGACTCATCAGCCATGTAGCTAGAACTCTGTATATAGAAACGTTGCACTACTCTGCCATGTAGCTAGTTCTCTGTATATGGACATTTCGGACTTGTCTGACATGTAGCTATCTCTCTGTGCATGGATATGTTGGAATGATCTGGCACATATATAGCTCTGTGAATATGAACATATTGGACTCATCAGCCATGTAGCCAGCTCTCTCTGTATGAACATGTTGAACTCATCTGTTTTGTAGGTAGTCCTCTATATATACACATGTTGGACTCATCTACCATGTATCTAGAACCCTGTATATAGAAATGTTGCACTACTCTGCCATTTAGTTATCTCTCTGTATATTGATATTTTGAACTCATCTGCATTGTAGCTAGCTCTCTGTTCCTGCAAAAGTTGGACTGATCTGCCATGTAGGTAGTTCCCTGTATATGAACTTATTGGAATTGTCTGCCATGTAACCAGCGCTCTGAATATGAACATGTTGGACTCATCAGCCATGTAGCCAGCACTTTCTATTTGAACATATTGGAATCATCTTCCTTGTAGTTACTCCTCTAAATATACATATGTTGGAATCATCTGCATGTAGCTAACTCTCAGGATATTGACATGTTTGAATCAGATGCCATGTAGCTAGCTCTCTGTGCATGGATATGTTGGACTGATCTGCCATGTGGGTAGCTCTCTGTATATGACCAAATTGGACTTATCTGCCATATAGCCAGCTCTCTCTGTATGAACATGTTGGACTCATCTGCTTTGTAGCTAATTCTCTCTATATAAACATGTTGGACTCATCTGCCATGTAGCAAACTGTCAGTATATGGACATGATGGACTCATCTGCATGTAGCTAACTCTCAGTATGTGGACATGTTTGACTCATCTTCCATGTAGCTATTTCTCAGTATATGGACACGTTGGACTCATCTGCCATGTAGCTAGTACTCTGTAAATGGAAATGTTGCAGTAATCTAGCATGTAGCTAGCTCTCTTTATATGGACATTTTAGACTCGTCTGCCATGTAGCTATCTCTCTGTGCATGGACATGTTGGACTGATCTGTCATGAAGGTAGCTCTCTGTATAAGAACATATTCGACTTTTATTCCATGTAGCTATATATCTATATATGGACATGTTGGACTCATCAGCCATGTAGCCAGCTCTCTCTGTATGAACATGTTGAACTCATCTGATTTTTAGCTGGTCCTCTATACATACACATGTTAGAGTCTTCTGCCATGTAGCTAACTCTCAGTATAAGGACACGTTGGCTCATCTGTCATGTAGCCAGTACTCTGTATATGGACATGTTGGACTACTCTGCCATTTAGCTAGCTCTCAGTATATGGACACGTTTGACTCATGTACCATGTAGGTAGATCTCTGTATATACAAATGTTGCACTATTAGCCAGCTCTCTGTATATGGCTACTATGGACTCGTCTGCCATGAAGCTAGCTCTTTGAGCATGGATATGTTGGACTGATCTGCCATGTAGGTAGTTCTCCGTATATAAACATTTTTGACTCGTCTGCCATGCAGCTAGCTCTCTGAGAATGGACTCATTGGACTTATCTGCCATTTAGCTAGTACTCTTTATATGGACGTGTTGGACTACTGTGCCATGTAGCCATCTCTCAGTATATGGTAACGTTGGACTAATCTGCTATGTATCTAGAAATATATATATAGAAATGTTGCACTACTTCGCCATGTATCTATCACTCTGTATATGGACATTTTGGACTCAACAGCCATCCAGCTGTGCATGGATATGTTGGAGTGATCTGTCATGTAGGTAGCTCTCTGTATATGAACATATTGGACTTGGCTGCTATGTAGCTCACTCTCACTATATGGACGCGTGGGACTCATCTGCCCTGTAGCCAGAACTCTATATGTGGACGACTTGGGCTACTCTGCCATGTTGCTAGTACTCTTTATATGGACATGTTGGACTCATCTGCAATGTAGCTAGTACGATGTATATAAACACGTTGGACTCATCTGCCATATAGCTAAACTCTGTATATGGAAATGTTGCACTACTCTGCCATGAAGATAGCTGTCTGTATATGGATATTATGGACTCGTCGGCCATGTAGCAAGCTCTCTGAGCATGGATATGTTGGATGGATCTGCCATGTAGGTAGCTCTCTGTGCATGGATTTGTTGGACTGATCTGCCCTGTAGGTAGCACCCTGAATATGAACATATTGGACTTGTCTGCCATGTAGCTAGCTCTCTTTATATGGACATGTTGGACTCATCAGACATGTAGCTAGCTCTCTCTGTAGGAACTTGTTGGACTCATCTGCCTCATAGTTAGTCCTCTATATATACACATGTTGGACTCATCTGACATGTAGCCAATTCTCATTATATGGATATGTTGAACTCATCTCCCATGTAGCCAGAATTCTGTATGTGAACATTTTGGACTCATCAGCCATCCAGCTAGCTCTCTGTGCATGGATATGTCAGAGTGATCTGTTCTGTAGGTAGCTCTCTGTATATGACCATATTGGACTTGTCTGCCACATAGGTAGCTCTCATTATGTGGACACGTTGGACTCATCTGCCATGTAGCTAGAACTGTATATATGGACATGTTGGACTACTCTGCCATGTAGCTAGTACTCTGTATATGGACACGTCTGCCTCATTTGCCATATGGCTAGAACTCTGTATATGGAAATGTTGCACTACTCTGCCATGTAGCTAGCTCTCTGTATATGAATATTATGGACTCGTCTGCCATGTAGCTAGCTCTCTGAGCATGGATATGTTGGACAATTCTGCCATGTAGGTAGCTCTCTGAATATGAACATATTGTTCCTGTCTGCCATGTAGCTAGCTATCTCTATATGGACATGTTCGACTCAGACATGTAGCCAGCTCTCTCTGTATGAACACATTGAACTCATCTGTCTTGTCTCTAGGCATGTATATATAATCATGTTGGACTCATTTGCCATGTAGCTAACTCTCAGCATATGGACATGTTGGACTCATCTGCATGTAGCTAACTCTCAGTATATTGACACATTGGACTCATATGCCATGTAGCTAATACTCTATTTGTGGACATGTTGGTCTACTCTGCCATGTAGCTAACTATTAGTATGTGGACACGTTGGACTCATCGCCATGTATCTAGAACTCTGTATATAGAAATGTTGCACTACTCTACCATGTATCTAGCTCTCTGTATATGGACAGTTTGGACTCATCTGCCATGTAGCTAGCGCTCTGTGTATGGATGTGTTGGACTGATCTGCCCTGTAGGTAGCTCCCTGTATATGAACATATTGGACTTGTCTGCCATGTAGCTAGCTCTCTGTATATGGGCAAGTTGGACTCATCAGACATGTAGCCAGGTCTCTCTGTATGAACAAGTTGGACTCATCTTCCTTGTAGCTAGTCCTCTAAATATACACATGTTGGACTCATTTGCCATGTAGCCAACTCTCAGTATATGGACATGTTGGACTCATCTGCCATATAGCTAGTTCTCTGTATATGGACATGTTGGACTACTCTACCATGTAGCTAATATTCTGTATATGGACGTGTTGGCCTACTCTGCCATGTAGTTAGCTCTCTGTATATGAAAACATTGGACTCATCGGCCATGTAGCTAGAACTCTGTACATGGAAACGTTGCACTACTCTGCCATGAAGCTAGCTCTCTGTATATGCACATTTTGGACTCGTCTGACATGCATCTATCTCACTGTGCATGGATATATTGGACTGATCTGCCATGTAGGTAGCTCCCTGTATATGAACATATTGGACTTGTCAGCCAAGTAGCTAAAACTCTGTATATGGAAACATTGCACTATTCTGCTATGTAGATAGCTCTCTGTATATGGAAATTTTGCACTCTGTCATGTAGCTAGCTCTCTGTGCATGGATATTTTGGAATGATCTGCCACGGTGATAGCTCTGTGAATATGAACATGTTGGACTCATCAGTCATGTAGTCAGCTCTCTGAGTATGAACATGTTGAATTCATCTACCTTGTATTTAGTCCTCAATATATCTACACATAGGACTCATCTGTCATGTAGCTAGAACTCTGTATATGGAAATGTTGTACTATTCTGCCACATAGCTAGCTCTCTGTATATTGGTCTTCTCTACCACAAATGTAGCTCTCTGTATATGGACATGTTGGACCCATCTGCTATGTAGTTAGTACTCTGTATATGGACATGTTGGAATACTTTGCCATGTAGCTAACTCTCAGTATATGAAAATTTGGACTCATCTGCCATGTAGCAAGAACTCTGTAAATGGAAATGTTGCACTACTCTGCCATGTAGCTAGCTCTCCGTATATGTATATTTTGGACTCGTACGCATGTAGGTAACTCTCTTTGCATGGATATGTTGGACTGATCTGCCATGTAGGTAGTTCTCTGTATATGAACATATTGGACAAGTCTGCCATATAGCTAGATCTCAGTATATGGATATGTTGGACTCATCTGCCATGTAGCTAGTGCCCTGTATATGGACACGTTGGACTACACTGCCATGTAGCTAGCTCTCAGTATATGGACATGTTGGACTCATATACCATGTAACATTAACTCTGTATATGGAAACGTTGCACTACACTGTCACATAGCTAGCTCTATGTATATGGACATTTTGGACTTGTATGACATGTAGCTAGCTCTCTGTGCATGGATATTTTGGACTCATCTGCCATGTAACTAGCTCTTCAGTATGTGGACACGTTATAAACACCTGCCATGTAGCTAGAACTCTGTATATAGAAATGTTGCACTGCCCTTCCATGTAGCTAGATCTCAGTATATAGAAAAATTGAACTTATCTGCCATGTATATAGAACCCTGTATATGGAAATGTTGCACTACCCTGCCATGTAGTAAGCTCTCAGTACATGGACATGTTGGACACATCTGCCATGTAGCTAATAGCTCTCAGTATATTAACGCTTTGGACTCATCTGCTATATAGCTTGAACTCTGTATATGGAAGTGATTCACTACTCAGCCTTGTAGCTAGCTCTCTGTACATGGATATGTTGGACTGATCTGGAAAGTAGGTACCTCTCGTATATGAACATATTGAACTTGTCTGACATGTAGCTAGCTATCAGTATATGGATATGATGGACTCGTTAGCCAGATAGCTTGTACCATTTACATGGACATGTAGGACTACACTGCCATGTAGCTAGCTCTCATTATATGAACACTTTGGACTCATCTGCCATGTAACTTGAAATCTGTATATGGAAATGTTGCACTACTCTTCCACGTAGATAGCTCTCTGTATATGGACATTTTGGACTCGTCTGACATTTAGCTAGCTCTCTGTGCATGGGTATTTTGGATTCATCTGCCATGCAGCTAGTACCCTGTATATGGACATGTTGGACTACTCTGCCATGTAGCTAGATCTTAAGTATGTGGACACATTATACACATCTGCCATGTAACTATAACTCTCTATATGGAAATGTTGTACTACTCTGCCATGTAGCTATGTCTCTGTATATAGATAAGTTGGACTCATCTGCCTTATAGCTATAACTTTGTATATGGAAATGTGTCGATGCACTGCCATGTAGCTAGCTCTGTGTATATGGACAATTTGGACTCGTCTGCCTTGTAGCTAGCTCTCTGTACATGGATATGTTGGACTGATCTGTCAAGTAGGTAGCTCTCTGTATATGAACATATTGTATTTGTATGACATGTAGCTAGCTATCAGTATATAGACATGTTGGACTCTTCTGCCATTAACAAGTATCCCTGTATATGGACTTGTTGAACTGATCTGCCATATAGCTAGCTCTCAGTATAGGAACTTTCGACTCATATGACATATAGGTTGAACTCTGTATATGGAAATGATGCACTACTCTCTAAAGTAGCTAAATCTTTGAAAAAGGACATTATGGACTCGACTGACATGTAGCTAGCTCTCTGTGCATGGATATTGTAGACTGATCTGCCATGTAGCTAGCTCTTCTGTATAAGGACACATTGGACACATCTGCCATATAGCTAGAACTCTGTATATGGAAATGTTGCACTACTCTGCCATGTAGCTTGCTCTCTGTATATAGACAAGTTGGACTCATATGCCTTGTAGCTAAAACTCTGTATATGGAAATGTTGCACTACTCTGCCATGTAGCTAGCTCTCTTTAAATGGATATGTTTGACTGATCTGCAAAGTACATAGCTATCTGTATATGAACATATTGGACTTGTCTGCCATGTAGGTAGCTCTCAGTATATGGGCATGTTGGACTCATTTGCCATGTAGTTAGTACCCTGTAAATGGACATGATGGACAGATCTGCCATATAGATAGCTCTCAGTATATGGACACGTTGGACACATCTGCCATTTAGCTAGAACTCTGTATATGGAAATGTTGTACTACTCTGACATGTAGCTAGCTCTCTGTGTATAGACAAGTTGGACTCATCTGGCTTGTAGCTAGAACTCTATATATGGAAATGTTACTATACCATGCCATATAGTTAGCTCTCTGTATATGGATATATTGGACTGAACTGTGAAGTACATAGCTCTCTGCATATGGACATATTGGACTTGTCTGCCATGTAGCTAGCTCTCAGTATATGTACATGTTGGAC
>NW_006409189.1:99161-99936 GCF_000296735.1 Chrysochloris asiatica | reverse complement strand
GACATGTTGGACTACTCTGCCATGTAGATAGCTCTCAGTATATGAACACGTTGGACACATCTGCCATGTAATTTGAACTATGTATATGGAAATTTTGCATTACTCTGCTATGTAGCTATACTTCTGTATATAGTCAAGATGGACTCTTCTGCCTTGTAACTAGAACTCTGTATATGGAAATGTTGCACTGTCCTGCCATGTAGCTAGCTCTCTGTATTTAGACAAGTTGGACTCATCTGCCTATTATTTAGAACTCTGTATCTGGAAATGTTACACTACCCTACCATGTACTTTACTCTCTGTATATGAACATTTTGGACTCGTCTGCCATGAATCTAGCTCTCTGTACATGGATATATTGGACTGATCTGTCAAGTAGGTAACTCTCTGTTTATGAATATATTGTATTTGTATGCAATATAGCTAGCTCTCAGCATATGGATATGTTGGCCTCATCTGCCATTAGCAAGTATCCCTGTATACGAATTTGTTGGACTGATCTGCCATATAGCTAACTCTCAGTATAGGAACACTTTGGACTCATATTCCATATAGGTTGAACTCTATGTATGGAAATGATGCACTACTCTGCAATGTAGCTAACACTCTGAATATGGACATTATGGACTTGTCTGACATGTAGCTAGCTCTCTGTGCATGGATATTTTGGACTGATCTGCCATGTAGCAAGTTCTTCAGTATATGGACACGTTGGACACATCTGCCATGTAGCTAGAACTCTGTATATGGAAATGTTGCACTATTCTGCCATGTA
>NW_006409189.1:96688-97816 GCF_000296735.1 Chrysochloris asiatica | reverse complement strand
TATACAGGGTACTAGCTACCTGGCTAATGAATCCAACATGTTCATATACTGAGAGCTAGTACATGGCAGACAAGTCCCATATGTTCATAGACAGAGAGCTACCTACTTGGCAGATCAGTCCAACATATCCATATACAGAGAACTAGCTACATAGCAGATGACTCCAAAATGTCCATATACAGAGTGCTAGCTACAAGGGAAATGAGTTCAACTAGTCTATATACAGAGAACTAGCTACATGGCTGGGTAGTGTAACATTTCCATATGCAGAGTTCTAGCTACATGGAAGATGTCTCCAACGTGTCCATATTCTGTGATCTAGTTACATGGCAGAGAAGTCCAATATATTCATATACAGAGAGCTACCTACATGGCAGATAAGTCCAACATATCCATGTACAGAGAGCAAGCTACATGGCAGACGAGTCCAAAATGTCCATAATACAGAGAGCTATCTACATGGCAGGGTAGTTCAACATTTCCAAATAAATTGTTCTAACTACAAGGCAGATGAGTCCAAAATATCCATAAACAGAGAGCTAGCTACATGGCAGGGTAGTGCAACATTTTCATATACAGTGTTCTAGCTAAGTGACAGATGTATCCAACGTATCCATTTACTGAGAGCTAGCTACATGGCAGATGAGACCAGCGTACTAGCTACATGGCAGATGAGACCAACATGTCCAATTACTGAGAGCTATCTACATGGCAGACAAGTCCAATATGTACAAATACAGAGAGCTACCTTTTACGCAGATCAGTCCAACATGTCCATGTACAGAGAGCTAGCTACATGGCTGACAAGTCCAAAATGTCTATATAGAAAGACTTAGCTACATAGCAGAGTACTGCAACATTTCCATATACAGATTTCTAGCTACATGGCAGATGTGTCCAACATGTCCATATACTGAGCGCTAGCTACATGTCAGACAAGTCAAATATGTTCATATACAGAGAGCTACCTGATGGCTATGCATAGAGTTTTCAGTGACTAGCAATTCGGAAGTAGTTTGTCACTCTTTCTTCCTAGTCTGTGTTTGTTTTGTAGCTCATCTGAAACCTTTCCACCATGGGTGACCCTGCTGGTTATTTAAAACACCGGTGGCATAGCCCTCAGAATCA
>NW_006409189.1:92470-94868 GCF_000296735.1 Chrysochloris asiatica | reverse complement strand
TACTTCCATATACAGAGTTCAAGCAACATGGCAAATGAGTCCAAAATGTTCATATACAAAGAGCTAGCTACATGGCACAGTAGTCTAACCTGTCCATATACTGTATACTAGCTACATGGCAGATGTGTCCTAGGTGTCCATATACTGAGAGCTAGATACATGGCAGAGAAGTCCCATATGTTCATTTACTGAGAGCTACCTACTTGACAAATCAGTCCAACATATCCATGTACAGAAAGCTAGCTACATGGCATACGAGTCCAAAATATCGATATACAGAGAGATAGCTACATGACAGGATAGTGCAACACTGCCATATATAGAGTTCTTGCTACATGGATAACAAGTCCAAAATGTCCATATACAGAGAGCTAGCTACATGCCAGTTTAGTCAACATTTTCATATACAGAGTTCTAGCTACATGGCAGATGTGTCCAACGTGTCCATACACTGAGAGATACCTGCATGGCAGATCAATCCAAAATATCCATGCACAGAGAGCTAGATACATGTCAGAAGAGTCCAAAACTTCCATATACAGAGAGCTAGCTACATGGTAGAGTAGTTCATCATTTCATATACATAGTTCTTACATGGCACATGAGTCCACATGTCCATATATTGAAAGCTAGCTACATGGCAGACAAGTCTAATATGTTCATAAATAGAGAGCTACCTACTTGGCAGATCAGTCCAACATATTCATGTACAGAGAGCTAGCTACATGGCAGAGTCCAAAATATCCATATATAGAGAACTAGCTACATGGCAGGGTAGTGCAACATTTCCATATATAGAGTTCTAGCTACAAGGCAGATGAGTCCAACTTGTCTATATACAGAGAGCTAGCTACTTGGCAGAGTAGTGCAACATTTCCATATGCAGAGTCTAGCGACATGGAAGGTGAGTCCAACATGTCCATATACTAAGAGCTAGCTACATGGCAGAAAAGTCCAATATGTCCATATACAGAGAGCTATGTACTTAGTAAATCAGTCCAACATATCCATGTACAGAGAACTAGCTACATGGAAGACGAGTCCAAAATGTCCATATACAAAGTGCTAGCTACAAGGCAGATGAGTTCAACTTGTCGATATACAGAGAGGTAGCTACATGGCAGGGTTGTTGTTGTTGTTGTTGTTGTTGTGTGCCATGGAGTCGGTTCCGACTCATAGCGACCCTACACAGGGTTTCCGAGGCTGTAAATCTTTACGGGAACAGACAGCCTCATCTTTCTACTGCAGAACCGCTGGTAGTTTCGAACTGCTGACCTTGTGGCCCGCAGCCCAACTTGTAACCACTACGCTACCAGAGCTCCTTACATGGCAGGGTAGTGCCACATTTTCATATGCAGAGTTCTAGCTACATGGCAAATGTGTCCAGTGTGTCCATATACTGAGAGCTAGCTACATGGCAGACAAGACAAATATATTCATATACAGAGAGCTACCTAATTGCAGATCTCTTCAACATACCTATTGACAGAGAGTTAGCTACATGGCAGACTAGTCCAAAATGTCCATATACAGAGAGCGAGCAACATGGCCGGGTAGGGCAACATTTCCATATACAAATTTCTAGCTACAAGGCAGATGAGTCCAACTTGTCTATTTGCAGAGAGCTAGCCTCATGGCAGGGTAGTGCAACATTTCAATATACAGATATCTAGCTACATGACAGATGTGTCCAACGTTTCCATATACTGAGAGCTAGTTACATTGCAAAGTAGTCCAATGTGTCCATATACAGGGTACTAGCTACCTGACTAATGAGTCCAACATGTCCATATACTGACAGCTAGCTACATGGCAGACGAGTTCAAAATGTCTATATACAGAGAGCTAGCTACATGGCAGGGTAGTGCAACATTTCCATATACAGAGTTGGAGCTTCAGGGCAGATGTGTCCACCGTGTCCATATACTGAGAGCTAGCTAAATGGCAGACAAGTGTATTATGTTCATATACCGAGAGCTACCTACTTGGCATATCAGTCCAACATATCCATGTACAGAAAGATGGTTACATGTCAGACGAGTCCAAAATGTCCATGTACAGAGAGCCAGCTACATGGAAGAGTAGTCCAACATGTCCATATGAAGAGTACTGGTTACCTGGCTGATGAGTCCAACATGTCCATATACTGAGCACTAGCTACATGGCAGACAAGTCCAATATGTTCATATACAGAAAGCTACCTTCTTGGCAGATCAGTCCAACTTATCCATGTACAGAAATCTAGGTACATGGGAGACAAGGGCAAAATGTCAATGTACAGAGAGCAAGATACATGACAGGGTAGTGCAACATTTCCATTTACAGAGTTCTTGCTACAAGGCAGAGTACCCCAAAATGTCAATATTCAGAGAGCTAACTACATGGCAGGGTAGTGCAA
>NW_006409189.1:89156-90398 GCF_000296735.1 Chrysochloris asiatica | reverse complement strand
TAGTGGAGGGCAGAATTAGAAAAAAGAACACAGGATAAAGGACCCTGAGAAAAAGAGCCAACATCCATATGGCTGAGCCCCAGCACTACTGCTGCTACCACAAACACAGTGGTTGCCCCGGTTACGGTCCGTGCTATTGTTTCCCGCTGGTCTCCCGTCCAGGAGGCCCTTGCCGCAGGTGTGCGACAGGGGGAGAAAGTGGCTGGGTTTCAAATGTATCTCAACACCCGAACTGCTGCAGAGCCAGATGAGGAGGGGAATCCTCAAGAGCACCGTGTCCATCAATCAATACCTTTTAAGAGACTTAGAGAACTAAAACAGGCTTGTACTCAGTATGGCCCCTTTTACACAAGCTCTAATAGAATTTTTGTGTGAGGAGGCCCTCCCACGATTAGATTGATTAGATCCTCAAGAGCACTGTGTCCATCAATCAATCCCTTTTAAGAGACTTAGAGAACTAAAACAGGCTTGTACTCAGTATGGCCCCTTTTACACAAGCTCTAATAGAATTGTGTGAGGAGGCCCTCCCACGATTAGATTGGAAAACGTTGCTTGAGCCTGCCTCACTGGGGGAGACTACCTGCTATGGAAATCAGAGTATTATGAAGAGTCTCACAGAATTGCTGCTATCAATCGACAGCATGGCCAAGGGGGGCCCACGTTTGACATGCTTGTGGGGAAGGGAATTTTCAAACTATGCAGAAGCAAATTGAATACCCTATGCCTGCCTATGTCCAAATTAAGCAGTGTGGGCATAAGGCATAGAAAAGTATTCCCAATACAGGGAAGCAGACCACCAAACTTTCAAAAGTTCACCAGGGTCCTGATGAGCCTTTTCAGGACTTTGTTTCTCGACTGCTTATTACAGCTGGTTGCATCTTAGGTGACTCTCCTAATTCTATGATTTTGGTCAAACAATTGGCCTTTAAAAATGCCAACAGTGCCTGTCAAACTGTTCTCAGACCCTTTAAAAATTAAGGCAGCTTAGATGATTATATTCGTCTCTGTGCAGACATAGGCCCTTCTTACAACCAGGGCTTAGCTATGGCTGTTGCCTTGAAAGGGTTAACGCCTCCAGAAATCGCCGCCTTTCTGTTCTATCTTTTGGAGTCAATCCTCGAGATTTAAGTCCCAATGCATTATGGCAGATGGACGTCACACACGTCCTTAGCTTTGGTTGGCTTAAGTATGTGCATGTTTCTGTAGACACCTTTTCCGGCCTCGTTTGTTGTTCCCCCTTAA
>NW_006409189.1:86984-88346 GCF_000296735.1 Chrysochloris asiatica | reverse complement strand
TTATGACACCATTAACTCTTCCCTCCCTGTATCTCTCTTTCTCCCTGAGCCCTATGTTTTCCTTATGGGCCCTCTTACCTTAGAGAATGGCACCTCACAGGAGGGGTGGGGGGGGTATGAAAAATTTCATTTAAATTGCGCTGGGTGCAACCTCACTTCATGGATTGCTGCTCTAAGGCCTAACATGACTTTTGCAGTCCTAAAAAGACCAACCTATGGGTTGATGCCAGTAAACATCTCCAAAGAGTGGTATGATAACACGAGCTTGCAGCTTGTCAACGAGTTTATCACGTTGATTTCTAGATCAAAGTGAGGACTTGGACTTATAGTAATGAGTGTAATGTCTTTTATCACCTTGCTTCTTTCTCTCACTGCCACCACAGTTGCACTTACTCAAGAGATTCAGACTGTGGCTACTGTCAACGAGCTGATGGACAATGTTACCTACAACTGGAACCGGCAAGAAAAGATTGATCTGGCCATTGAACATCACCTGAATGGACTGTATGATACTGTTAACTTACTTGGAGCTCCTTGGGAACAGGTCATGATCTGGCAATGCCTTGCGTGCCATGATGATTATCGCTCCATTTGTGTAACTAAGCTTGTGTATAATGCCTCGGCATTCTCTTGGCCCATAGTGCAGGCCCATCTGCACGGAGTATGGATTGCTGAGAATATCAGCCAAAAATGGAATGAGTTACATGCACAAATAATTGCTATGCATTATGCCCCACCGCCTTCACAGAAAACCTGCCAAACTAGATAAACAATTTCTATGCAACCTTAAAAATTTGTTCCCTTCTATTTCCTCCCTCTATCAATTGTGGGGTCTCATTCTAGCTATTGGCATACTTGTCGTCTTTGCTTGTCTCCTCCTTCCCTGCCTTCTTCGGATGGCGGTTAACCAGTATAAAGTGTTGTGGAGTAGTCTTCATGGCCTCCAGCTAAAGGAACTCCACAACACATGCAGGAGTTGTAGCCAAAGATGGGTAAGGATTGGTGGAAACCTAGTCAACCTAAGACAGAGCCATTACCTTATGCTGCAATGAGTATCCATGACAGGTAACACTGGGGTCATGCACTGACCACCTACGACAGGAAAAGTCCCTTGTTATAATAAAGAAGGGGGAGATGTGGGAAGCCAGAGCCATCCAAGGCTCATGATTACCTTGAGACCAAACTTGCCTAGCAACAATAACGTCTGCATTAGAAACTTACAGGTGATTAATTGAGCCAATGCTGGGAAAGGAAACTTATGCGCTAGCCAAACCACAATGACTTGCACATTTGCCCTATATAAGCTTGGAACTTTTTAATAAACTTTGTCACATGCCATCAGCATGTGTCCCTTACCTAATC
>NW_006409189.1:82734-83238 GCF_000296735.1 Chrysochloris asiatica | reverse complement strand
GCAGACGAGTCCAAAATGTCCATATACAGAAAGTGAGCTACATGACAGGTAGTGCAACATTTCAATATACAGAATTCTAGCTACATGGCAGATGATTCCAACATGTCCATAAACTGAGAGTTAGCTACATGGCAGATGTGTCCAACATGTATATATTTGAGGGCTAGCTACAAGGCAGATGAGTCCAACATGTTTCTACACAGAGATCTGGCTACATGGCAGATGAGTCCAACATGTCCATGTACTGAGAGCTAGCTACATGGCAGAGTAGTGCAACATTTCCATATAAGGAGTTCTAGATACAAGGCATATGAGTCCAATTTGTCTATATTTAGAGATCTAGCTACATGGCAGAGTAGTGCAACACTTCCATATACAGAGTTCTAGCTACATGGCAGATGTGTCCAACGTGTCCATATACTGAGAGCTAGATATATCACAGACAACTCCAATATGTTCATATACAGAGAGCTACCTACATTGCAGATAAGTCCAACATATCCA
>NW_006409189.1:81354-81849 GCF_000296735.1 Chrysochloris asiatica | reverse complement strand
TACATTTCATACGAGTCCAAAATGTTCATATACAGAGAGTTAGCTACATAACAGAGTAGAGCATAATTTCCATATACAGAGTTCTAGCTACATGAAAGATATGTCCAAGGTGTCCATATACTGAGAGCTACCTACATGTTAGATCAGTCCAAAATATACATGCACAGAGAGTAGCTACATGTCAGATGAGTCCAACATGTGCATATACAGAGAGCTAGCTACATGGCAGGGTATTGCAACATTTCCATATACAGAGTTCTAGCTTCAAGGCAGATGAATCCAAATTGACTATATACAGAGAGCTAGCTACATGGCAGAGTAGTGCAACATTTCCATATACAGATTTTTCAGCTACATGGCAGATGTTTCCGACGTGTCCTTATACAGAGAGCTACCTATTTGGCACATCAGTCCAAAATATCCATGTACAGAGAGCTAACTACATGGCAGATGAGTCCAAAAAGTCCATATACAGACAGCTAGCTACATGGCAGA
>NW_006409189.1:46415-56613 GCF_000296735.1 Chrysochloris asiatica | reverse complement strand
AATCCAACATGTCCTTAAATAGAGAGTTAGTCATATGGCAGATGAATCCAACATGTCCATATACTGAGAGTTAGCTACATGGCAGATGATTCCAACATGTCCATATACTGATAGTTTGCTACATGGCAGCTAAGTCCAACATGTTTATATATAGGGCATTAGCTACAAGGCAGATGAGTCCAACCTGTTCATACAGAGAGAGCTGTCTACATGATTGATGAGTCCAACTTTTCCATATACAGAGAGCTAGCTTCATGGCAGACTAGTCCAATATGTTCATATACAGAGAGCTACCTACATGGCAGATCAGTCCGACATGTCCATGCACAGAGAGCTAGCTACATGGCAGATGAGTCCAAAATGTCCATATACTGAGAGCTAGCTACATGGTAGAGCAGTCCAACATTTCCATATGCAGAGTATTAGCTACATGGCAGACTAGTCCAACGTGCACATAAACAGAGAGCTAGGTACATGGTAGAGTAGTCCAACATTTGCATGTACAGAGTACTAGCTACATGGCAGATGAGTCCAACGTGTCCATATACTGAGAATTAGCTACATGGCAGATGAGTCCAACATGTCCATATACAGAGTACTAACTACATGGCGGATGAGTCCAACATGTCCATATACTGAGAATTTGCTACAAGGCAGATGAGTCCAACATGTGCATACAGAGAGAGCAGGCTTCATGGCTGATGAGTCCAACATGTCCATATACAGACTTCTAGCTACTTGGCAGATGAGTTCAATGTGTCCATATACTGACAGCTAACTACATGGCAGAGCACTCCAACATGTCCATATACAGAATTCTAGCTACATGGCAGATGAATCCAACGTGTCCTTAAATAGAGAGTTAGTCATACGGCAGATGAATCCAACATGTCCATATACTGAGAGTTATCTACATGACAGATGAGTCCAACATGTCCATATACTGAGAGTTAGCTACGTGGCAGATGAGTCCAACATATTTACGTATAGTGGACTAGCTACAATTCAGATGAGTCCCAAGTGTTCATACAGAGAGAGCTGGCTACATGGCTGATTATTCCAACATGTCCATTCCAGCATGTTCATACAGAGAGAGCTAGCTACATGGCACACAAGTCCAATATGTTCATTTACGGGAACTACCTACATGGCAGATGAATCCAACATGTTCATGCACAGAGAGCTAGCTCCATGGCAGATGAGTCCAATACCTCCATATACAGAGAGCTAGCTACATGGCAGAGTAGTGCAACATTTCCATATACAGATTTCTAGCCACATGGCAGATGAGTCCAACGTGTCCTTATACTGAGAGCTAGCTACATGGCAGATGAGTCAAATTTGTCCATATACGGAGAGCTAGTTACATGGCAGAGTAGTGCAACATTTCCATATACAGGGTTCTAGCTACATGGCAGAGTAGTCCAACATGTCCATATAAAGAGTAGTAGCTACATGGCTGATGTGTCTATCATGTTCATATACTGAGAGCTAGCTACATGGCAGAGTAGTCCATCATGTCTATATACACAGTACTAGCTACATGGCAGGTGAGTCCATCATGTCCATATACTAAGAGTCAGCTACATGGCAGATGAGTCCAACATGTTCACATATTGAGAGTTAGCTACATGACAGATGAGTCCATCATGTCCATATACTGAGAGTTAGCTACATGACGGATGAGTCCAACATGTTTATATATAGGGGACTAGCTACAAGGCAGATGTGTCCAATGTGTTCATACAGAGAGAGCTGGCTACATGACTGATGAGTCCAACCTATCCATATACCGAGAGCTAGTTTCATAGCAGACAAATCCAATACGTTCATATATAGAGAGCTAACTGCATGGCAGTTCAGTCCAACATATCCATGCACAGAAAGCTAGGTACATGGCAAACGAGTCCAAAATGTCCATATACTGAGAACGAGCTACATAGTAGAGTACTGCAACATTTCCATATACAGAGTATTAGCTACATGGCAGATGAGCCCAACATGTCCATATACAGAGAGTAGCTACATGGTAGACCAGTCCAACATTTCCATATACAGAGTACTAGCTATATAGCAGATGAGTCCAACATGTCCATATACTGAGTGTTATCTACATGGAAGATAAGTCCAACATGTCCATATACTGAGAGTTATCTACATGGCAGATGAGTCCAACATGTGTATATATAGAAGACTAGCTACAATTCAGATGAGTCCAACGTGTTCATACAGAGAGAGCTGGCTACATGGCTGATGAGTCCAAATGGTCCATATACAGAGAGATCTAGCGATATGGCAGACAAGTTCAATATGTTCATATACAGAGACCTACTTACATGGCAGATCAGTCCAACATATCCATGAACAGAGAGCTAGCTACATGGCAGACGAGTCCAAAATGTCCATATACAGAGAGCTAGCTACATGTCGCAGTAGTACAACATTTCCATATACAGAGTTCTTGGTACATGGCAGATGAGTCCAACGTGTCCGTATACTGAGAGCTAGCTACATGTAAGAGTAGTTCATGATGTCCATATACAGAGCACAAGTTACATGGCAGATGAGTCCAACATATGTATATAGAGAGGACTAGCTACAATTCAGATGAGTCCAACGTGTTCATACAGAGAGAGCAGGCTACATGGCTGATGAGTCCAATTGGTCCTTATACAGAGAGAGCTAGCTACATTGCAGACAAGTTCAATATGTTCATATACAGGCACCTACCTACATGGCAAATCAGTCCAACATATCCATGAACAGAGAGCTAGCTACATGGCAAATGGGTACAAAATATTCATATACAGAGAGATAGCTACATGCACAGTAGTGCAACATTTCCATACACACAGTTCTTGGTATGTGGCAGCTGAGTCCAACGTGTCCATATACTGAGAGCTAGCTACATGTAAGAATAGTCCATGATGTCCATATACAGAGTACAAGCTACATGGCAGATGAGTCCAACATGTCCATATACTGAGAGTTACCTACATGGCAGATGCATCCAACATGTGTATATATAGAGGACTAGAAACAAGGCATATGAGTCCAACATGTTCATACAGAGAGTGCAGGCTACATGGCTGATGAGTCCAATATGTTCATATACAGAAACTTATCTACATGGCAGATCAGTTCAACATATCCATGCACAGAAAGATAACCACATGGCAGACAAGTTCAAAATATCCATATACTGAGAGCTAGCTACATGGCAGAGTAGTGCAACATTTCCATATACAGAGTTCTAGCTACATAGCAGATGAGTCGAACGTGTCCATATACTGAGAGATAGCTACATGACAGATTAGTCCAAAATATGTATTTATAGAGGACTAGTTACAAGGCCGATGATTCCAAAACGTTCATACAGAGAAAGCTGGCTACCTGGCTGTTGATTCCAACATGTCCATATACAGAGAGCTAGCTTCATGGCAGACAAGTCCAATATGTTCTTATACAGGGAGATACCTGCATGGCAGATATGTCCAACATATCCATGCACAGAGAGCTAACTACATGGCAGATAACTCCAAAACGTCCATATCCAGAGTACTAGCTACATGGCAGATGAGTCCATAGTGTCCATATACTGAGAGTTAGCTACATGGCACATGAGTCAAACATGTGTATATATACACGAGTAGCTACAAATCAGATGAATGCAACACGTTCTTACAGACAGAGCTGGCTACATGGCTGATGACTTCAACTTGTCCATATAGAGAGAGCTAGCTACATGGCAGACAAGTCCTATATGTTCATATACAGAAAGCAACCTGCATGGCAGATCAGTCCAACATATCCATGCACAGACAGTGATCTACATGGCAGATGAGTCCAAAATATACATATACAAAGAGATAGCTACATGGCAGAATAGTGCAACATTTCCATTTACAGAGTTCTAATTACATGTCAGATGAGCCCAACATGTCCATATAGAGAGAGCTAGCTACATCGAAGACAACACTAATATGTTCTTATACCGAGAGCTTCCTACATGGCAGATCAGTCCAACATATCCATGCACAGAGAGCTAACTGCATGGCAGACAAGTCAAAAATGTCCATATACAGAGAGCTAGCTACAAGGCAGAGTAGTGCAACATTTCCATATACAGACTTCTAGCTACATGGCAGATGAGTCCAATGTGTCCATATACAGAGAGCTAGCTACATGGCAGAGTAGCACAACATGACCATATACAGAGTACTAGCTACATGGCAGAGTAGCCCAACATGTCCATACAGTGAGAGCCTGCTACATGGCTGATGAGTCCAAGATGTTCATATTCAGAGAGCTATCTACAGGGCAGATCATTCCAACATATCCATGCACAGAGAGCTAACTACATGTCATATGAGTCCATTATGTCCATATTCAGAGAGCTAGCTACATGGAAGAGTAGTCCAACATGTTCATATACAGAGTACTAGCTACATGACAGATAAGTACAACATGTCCCTATACTGAGTGTTAGCTACATGGTCAATGAGTCCAACATGTCCATATACAGAGAGCTAGCTATATGACAGTAAAGTCCAATATGTTCATTAAAAGAGAGTTACATACATGGCATATCTGTCTAAAATATCCATGCATAGAGAGCTAGCTACATGGCAGACGAGTCCAAAATGTCCATATACAGAGAGGAAGCTACATGGCAGAGTAGTGCAACATTTCCATATATAGAGTTATATCAACATGGCAGATGAGTCAAACGTGTCCATATACTGAGAGCTAGCTACATGGTAGAGTAGTCCAACATGTCCATATACAGAGTACTAGCTACATGGCAGATGATTCCAACGTGTCCATAAACTGAGAGCTAGCTACATGGCAAAGTAGTCCAACATGTCCATATAAAGTGTTCTAGCTACATGACAAATGAGTTCAACATGTCCATATACTGAGAGTTAGCTAAATGAAAGATAAGTCCAACATGTGTATATATAGAGGACTAGCTACAAGGCAGATGAGTCCAACATGTTCATACAGACAGAGCTGGTTAAATGGCTGATGAGTCCAACATGTCCATATACAGAGAGCTAGCTACATGGAAGACATGTCCAATATGTTCATATACAGAGATCTACCTACATGACAGATCAGCCCAACACATCCATGCACAGAGAGCTAGCTACATGGCAGATGAATCTAAAATGTCCATATACAGAGAGGTAGCTACATGGCAGAGTAGTGCAACATTTCCATATATAGAGTTCTAGCTACATGGCAGATGAAACAAACGTGTCCATATACTGAGAGCTAGCTACATGGCATAGTAGTCCAACATGTCCATATACAGAGTACTAGCTATGTGGCAGATGAGTCCAACATGTCCATACACAGAGAGCTAGCTATATGGTAGACAAGTTCTATATGGTAATACACAGAGAACTATGTACATGACAGATCAGTCCAACTTATCCTTGCACAGAGAGCTAGCTACATTGCAGATGAGTACAAAATATCGATATACAGAGAACAAGCTACACGGCAGAGTAGTTCAACATTTCCATATACAGAGTTCTAGCTACATGGCAGATGAGTCCAACGTGTCCATATACTGAGAGCTAGCTACATGGCAGAATAGTCCCACATGTCCATATATGGAGTACTAGATACATGGATGATAACTCCAACATGTCCATATACTGAGAGCTAGCAACATGGCAGATGAGAACAACATGTGTATATTTAGAAGGCTAGCTACAAGGCAGATGAGTCCAACATGTTGATACACAGAGAGTTGGTTACATGGCTGATGAGTCCAACATGTCCATATACTGAGAGCTTGTACATTGCAGACAAGTCCAATATGTTCATATACAGAGTGCTAACTACATGGCAGATCAGTCCAACATATCCAGGCACAGAGAGCAAGCTACATGGCAGACGAGTCCAAAAAGCCCACATACAGAGAGCTAGCTACATGGCAGAAAAGTCCAATATATTCATATACAGGGAACTACCTACATGGCAGATGAGTCCAACATATCCATGCACAGAGAGCTACCTACAAAGCAGTTGAGTACAAATTGTCCATATACAGGGAGCTAGCTACATGGCAGAGTAGTGCAACATTTCCATATACAGAGTTCTAGCTACATGGCAGAGCAGTCCAACATGTCCATATAAAGAGTATTTATACATGGCTGATGAGTACATCATGTCCATATACTGAGAGCTAGCTACATGTCAGATGCGTCCAACATGTCCATAAACGGAAAGTTAGCTACATGGCAGAAGAGTCCAACGTGTCTATATACTGAGAGTCAGCTACATGGCAGATGAGTCCTACGTGTCCATATACTGAGAGATAGCTACAAGGCAGATGAGTCCAACCTGTTCATACAGAGAGAGTGGCTACAAGGCTGATGAGTCCAACATGTCCATATACAGAGAGCTAGATAAATGGCAGACAAGACCAATATACTCACATACAGGGAACTACATACATGGCAGATCAGTCCAATGTATCCATGCACATAGAGGTAGCTATATAGCAGATGAGTCCAAAATGTCCATATACAGAATTCTAGCTACATGGCAGATGATTCCAACATGTCCATACTGAGAGTTAGCTACATGACAAGTGAGACCAACGTGTGTATATATAGAGGACTAGCTACAAGGCAAATGAGTCCAACATGTTAATACAGAGAGAGCTGGCTACAGGGCTGATGAGTCCAACATGTCCACATACTGAGAGTTGGTACAGGGCAGACAAGTACAATATGTTCATATACAGAGAGCTAACTACATGACAGATCAGTCCAACATATCCATGCATAGAAAGCTAGCTACATGGCAGACGAGTCCAAAATGTCCATATACACAGAGCTAGCTACATGGCAGAGTATGGCAACATTAACATATACAGAGTTCTAGCTACATGAAAGATTAGTCCAATGTGTCCATATCCTGAGAGCTAGTTACATGACAGAGGAGTCCAACATGTCCATATACAGAGTACTATCTACATGGCAGATGAGTCCAACGTGTCCATATACTGAGAAAAAGTTTCATGACCTAAGAATCCTATATGTCCATATACTGAGAGTTACCTACATGGCAGATAAGTCCAACATGTCCATATACTGAGAGTTAGCTACATGTCAGATGAGTCCATTATTTGTGTATATAGAGGACTGGCTCAAGGAAGATGAGTCCAATGTGTTCATACAGAGAAAGCTGGCTACATGGCAAACGAGTCCAAAATGTCCATATACGGAGAGTTGGTTACATGACAGAGTAGTCCAACATGTTCAAATACAGAGTACTAGCTACATGGCAGATGAGTACAACATGTCCATATACTGAGAGGTAGCTACATGGCCGATGAGTCTAACATGTGTATATTTATATGACTAGCTACAAGGTAGATTGGTCCAATATGGTCATATACTGAGAGCTGGCTACACGGCTGACAAATCCAACATGTTCATATACAGAGTGCTAGCTTCATGGAAGAAAAGTCCAATAGGTTCATATACAGGGAGCTGCCTACATGGCAGATCAGTCCAACATATCCATGCACAGATAGCTAGCTACATGGCAGTTGAGTCCAACGTGTCCAGATACTGAGATCGAGCTACATGGCAGTGTAGTCCAACATGTCCATATATAGAGTACTAGCTACATGGCAGATAACTCCAACATGTCCATATACTGTGAGTTACCTATATGGCAAATGAGACCAACAAGTGTATATTTAGAAGGCTAGCTAAAAGGCAGATGCGTCCAACATGCTGATACAGAGAGACCTGGCTGTAGGGCTGATGAGTCCAACACGTCCATATACTGAGAGCTGATACAGGGCAGACAAGTCCATTATGTTCATATACAGAGAGCTATTCTACATGACAGATCAGTCCAACATATTCATACACAGAGAGATAGCTACATGTCAGATTAGTCCAAAATGTCCATATACAGAGAGCTAGCTACATGGCAGATGAGTCCCATGTGTCCATATACTGAGAGCAAGTTACATGACAGAGCAATCCAACATGTCCATACACAGAGTACTAGCTACATGGCAGATGAGTCCAACATGTCAATATACTGAGAGTTAGCTACATGGCTGATGAGTCCAACATGTGTGTATTTAGATGACTAGCTACAAGGCAGATCAGTCCAACATGTTCATACAGAGAGAGCTGGCTACACGGGTGATAAATCCTACATGTTCCTATACAGAGTGCTAGCTACATATCAGAAAAGTCCAATATGTTCATATAGAGAGAGCTACGTACATGGCAGATCAGTCCAACATATCCATGCAGAGAGAGCTAGCTACATGTCAGACGAGTCCAAATTGTCCATATACAGAGAGCTATCTACATGACAGATTATTACAACTTTTCCATATACAGTGTACTATCTACATGGCACATGAGTCCTGTATGTCCATATACTGAGAGTTACCTACAGGGCAGATAAGTCCAACATGTCCATATACTGAGAGTTAGCTACATGTCAGATGAGTTCAACTTATCTATATAGAGAGGACTAGCTCATGGCAGATGAGTCCAACGTGTTCATACAAAGAAAGCTAGCTACATGGCAGACAAGTGCAAAATGTCCATATACAGAGAGCCAGCTACATGGCAGAGTAGTGCAACATTTCCATATACCGAGTTCTATCTACATGGCAGATGATTCCAATGTGTCTATATATACTGAGAGCTAGCTACATGGCAGTGTAGTCCAATATGTCCTTATACAGAGTACTAGCTACGTGACAGATTAGTCCAATATGTCTAGCTGAGACAATAACTGAGAGCTAGCTACATGGCAGAGTAGACCAACATGTCCATATACAGAGTACTATCTACATGGCAGATGAGTCCAACGTGTCCATATACTGAAAATAATTTACATGGCAGATGAATCCTATATTCCATATATTGAGAGTTACCTAAATGGCAGAAAAGTCCAATATGTTCATATACAGAGAGGTACCTACTTGGCAGATCAGTCCAACATATCCATGTACAGAGAGCTACCTACATGGCAGACAAGACCAAAATGTCCATATACAGAGAGCCAGCTTCATGGCAGAGTATTGCAGCATTTCCATATACAGAGTTCTAGCTACATGACAAATGAGTCCAATGTGTCCATATACTGAGAGCGAGCTACATGGCAGAGTTGTTCAACATGTCCCTATACAGAGTACTAGCTACATGGCAGATGGGTCCAACATGTCCATATACTGAGAGTTAGCTACATGGCAGATGAGTCCAACATGTCTATATACAGAGACCTAGCTTCATGGCAGACAAGTCTAATATGTTCATTTACAGGGATCTACTTACATCCTCGGAAACCCTGTACAGGGTCGCTATGGGTCGGACCCGACTCGATGGCACTTAACAACAACAACAACAACTTACATGGCAGATCAGTCCAACATATCCATGCACAGATAGCTAGCTACATGACAGAAGAGTCCAAAATGTGCATATACAGAGTACTAGCTACATGGCAGATGAGTACAACGTGTAAAAAATACTGAGAATTAGCTACATGGCAGATGAGTCTAACATGCATATATATACAGGAGTAGCTACAAGGCAGATGAGTCCAACATGTTCATGCAGATAAAGCTGCCTACATGGCTGATGAGTCCAACATGTCCATATACAGAGAGATAGCTACATGGCAGAAAAGTCCAATATGTTCCTATACAGAGAGCTATATACATGGCAGATCAGTCCAACATATCCATGCACAGAGAGGTAGCTACAAGGCACATGAGTCCAAAATGTTCATACAGAGAAAGCTGGCTATATAGCTGCTGATTCCAACATGTCCACATACAGAGTACTAGCTACGCAGATGGGTCCAACATGTCCACATACTGAGAGTTAGCAACACGGCAGATGAGTCCAACATGTCTATATACAGAGAGCTAGCTTCATGTCAGGCAAGTCCAATATGTTCATTTACAGGGAGCTATCTACATGGCAGATCAGTCCAACATATCCATGCACAGATAGCTAGCTACATGACAGATGAGTCCAAAATGTGCATATACAGAGTACTAGCTACATGACAGATGAGTCCACCATGTCCATACACTGAGAGTTAGCTATATGGCAGATAAGTCTGACATGCATATATATATAGGAGTAGCTACAAGGCAGATGAGTCCAACATATTCATGCAGAGAAAGCTT
>NW_006409189.1:43563-45215 GCF_000296735.1 Chrysochloris asiatica | reverse complement strand
CTACAAGCAGATGAGTCCAACATGTTCATACAGAGAGAGCAGGCTACACAGCTGATGAGTCCAACATTTCCATATACAGTGTTCTAGCTACTTGGCAGATGACTCCAACGTGTCCATATACTGAGAGCTAGCTACAGGGCAGAGTAGTCCAACATGTCTGTAAACAGAGAGATAGCTACATGGCAGACAAATACAAAATGTCCATATACAAAGAACCACCTACATGGCAAATCAGTCCAACTTATCCATGCACAGAGACCTAGCTACATGGCACACAAGTCCAAAATATCCATATACAGAAAGGTAGCTACATGGCCGGTGACTCCAATGTGTCCATATACTGAGTGTTAGCTACATGGCAGATGAGTCCAACATGTGTATATTGAGGACTAGCTACAAGGCAGGTGAGTCCAACATGTTCATACAGAGAGAACTCGCTACATGGCAGATGAGTCCAACATGTCCTTATACAGAGAGATAGCTACATGGCAGACAAATCCAATATGTCCATATACAAGAGCGACCTACATGTCAGATCCGTCCAACATATCCATGCACAGAGAGCTAGCTACATGGCAGACGAGTCTAAAATTTCCATATACAGAGAGCTTGCTACATGGCAGAGTAGTGCAACATTTTCATATGCATATTTCTAGCTACATATGAGATGAGTCCAACGTGTCCATATACTGAGAGCTAGCTACAAGGCAGAGTAGTCCAACATGTGCATATACAGAGTACTAGCTACATGGCAGAGGTGTCCAACATGTACATATACTGAGAGTTAGCTTCATGGCAGATGAGTCAAACATGTGTATATATAGAGGACTAGTTAAAGGCAGTTGATTCCAACATGTTCATGCAGAGAGAGCTGGCTACATGGTTGATGAGTCAAATATATCCATATACAGTGAGCTAGCTACATGGCAGAGTAGTGCAACATTTCAATTTACAGAGTACTAGCTACATGGCAGATGAGTTCAAAATGTCCATATACAGAGTACTACCTACATGGCAGATGAGTCCAACGTGTCCATATACTGAGAATTAGCTACATGGCAGATGAGTCTAACATGTGTATACAAAAAGGACTAGCTACAAGGCAGATGAGTCAAACATTTTCATACAGACAGAGCTGTCTACATGGCTGATGAATCCAACATGTCCATATACAGAGAGCTAGCTACATGGCAGACAAGTCCAATATGTTCATATACAGAGAGCTACATAAATGGTAAATAAGTCCAACATATCGATGCACAGAGACCTAGCTACATGGATCAGGAGTCCAAAATATCAATATATAGAGAGTTAGCTACATTGCAGAGTAGTGCAACATTTCAGTATAGAGTTCTAGATACATGTCAGATGAGTCTAACGTGTCCATATACTGAGAGCTAGCTACATGGCAGAGTAGTACAACATGTGTATATAAAGAGGACTAGCTACAAGCAGATGATTCCAACATGTTCATACAGAGAGAGCTGGCTACATGGCTGATGAGTCCAACATGTCCATATACTGAGAGTTAGCTACAAGGCAGATGAGACCAACATGTGTATAATTAAAGGGCTAGCTACAAGGCAGATGAGTCAAGCATGTTGAAACACAGAGAGCTGGCTGCAAGGCAGATGAGTCCAACATGTCCATAT
>NW_006409189.1:40611-41920 GCF_000296735.1 Chrysochloris asiatica | reverse complement strand
CATGGCAGATGAGTCCAACATGTGTATATATTGAGGACTAGCTACAAGGCAGGTGAGTCCAACATGTTCATACAGAGAGAACTCGCTACATGGCAGATGAGTCCAACATGTCCATATACGAAGAGATAGCTACATGGCAGACAAATCCAATATGTCCATATACAAGAGCTACTTGCATGTCAGATCCGTCCAACATATCCATGCACAGAGAGCTAGCTACATGGTAGACAAGTCCAAATTTTCCATATATAGAGAACTTGCTACATGGCAGAGTAGTGCAACATTTTCATATGCATATTTCTAGCTACGTGTGAGATAAGTCCAACGTGTCCATATACTGAGAGCTAGCTACATGGCAGAATAGTCCAACATGTCCATATACAGAGTACTAGCTACATGGCAGAGGTGTCCAACATATACATATACTGAGAGTTAGCTTCATGGCAGATGAGTCAAACATGTGTATATATAGAGGACTAGTTAAAAGGCAGTTGAGTCCAACATGTTCATTCAGAGAGAGCTGGCTACATGGCTGATAAGTCGAACATGTCCATATACAGAGTACTACCTACATGGCAGAGTAGTGTAACATTTCAATTTATAGACTACTAGCTACATGGCAGATGAGTTCAAAAAGTCCATATACAGAGTACTACCTACATGGCAGAGGAGTCCAACGTGTCCATATACTGAGAGTTAGCTACATGGCAGATGAGTCTAACATGTTTATATAAAGAGGACTAGCTACAAGGCAGATGAGTCAAACATGTTCATACAGAGAGAGCTGGCTACATGGCAGATGAGTCCAACATGTCCATATACTGAGAATTAGCTCCAGGGCAGATGAGTCCAACATGTTTATATAGAGAGGAGTAGATACAAGGCAGATGAGTCCAACATGTTCATGCAGAGTGAGGTGACTACATGGCTGATGAGTCCAATTTGTCCATATACAGAGAGCTAGCTACATGGTAGGCAAGTCCAATATGTTCATATATAGAGAGCTACCCACATGGCAGGTCACTCTAACATATCCATACACACAGAGCTAGCTTCATGGCAGATGAGTCCAAAATATCCATATACAGAAGCTAGCTACATGGCAGAGTAGTGCATCATTTCCATATACAGAGATCTAGCTACAGGGCCGATGAGTCCACCGTGTCCATATACAGAGAGCTAGCTACATGGCAGATAAGTCCAATATGTCCATATACTGAGAATTAGCTACATGGCAGATGAGTTCAACATGTGTATATATAGAGGACTAGCTACAAGGCAGATGATTCCAACATGTTCATACAGAGAG
>NW_006409189.1:30070-39141 GCF_000296735.1 Chrysochloris asiatica | reverse complement strand
TAGCTACATGGCATATGAGTCCAACATGTGTATATATTGAGGACTAGCTATAAGGCAGATGAGTCCAACATGTTCATACAGAGAGAGCTGGCTACATGGCAGATGAGTCCAACATGTCCAGTACAGAAAGATAGCTACATGGCAGACAAATCCAATATGCCATATACAGAGAGCTACCTACATGGCAGATCAGTACAACATATCCATGCACAGAGAGCTAGCTACATGGCAGATGAGTCCAAAGTGTCCATATACAGAGAGCTTGCTACATGGCAGAGTAGTGCAATATTTTCATATGCATAGTTCTAGCTACATGTGAGATGATTCCAATGTGTCCATATACTGAGAGCTAGCTACATGGCAGAGTAGTCCAACATGTCCATATACAGAGTACTAGCTACATGGCAGATGAGTCCTACATGTCCATATACTGAAAGTTAGCTACATGGCAGATGAGTCCAACATGTGTATATATAGAGGACTAGCTACAAGGCAGATGAGTCCAACATGTTCATACAGAGAGAGCTGGCTTCATGGCTGATGAGTCCAACATTTCCATATACAGAGAGCTAGCTACATGGCAGATAAGTCCAATATGTTCATATACAGGAAGCTACCTATGTGGCAGAGTAGTGAAACATTTCCATACACAGAGTTCTAGCTACATGGCAGATGACTCCAACTTGTCCATATACTGAGAGCTAGCTACCTGGCAGAATCGTCCACTATTTCCATATACAGTGTACTAGCTACATGGTAAATGAGTCCAACATGTCCATATACTGAGAGTTTGCTACTTGGCAGTTGAGTCCAACATGTGTATACACAGAAGGCTAACTACAAGGCAGATGAGTCCAACATGATCATACAGAGAGAGCTGCCAACATGGCTAATGAGTCCAATATGTATATATACAGAGTTCTAGCTACATGGCAGATGAGTCCACCATGTCTATATACTGAGAGCTAGCTACATGGCAGAGTAGTCCAACATGTGCATACACAGAGTACTAGCTACATGACAGATGAGTCCAACATGTCCCTATACAGAGAGTTAGCTATATGGCAGAGGAGTCCAACATGTCCATATACTGAGAGTTATCTACATGGCAGATGAGTCCAACATGTTTATATATAAAAGAGTAGCTACAAGACACATGAGTCCAACGTGTTCATACAGAAACACCTGGCTACATGGCTGATGAGTCCAATTTGTCCATATACAGGGAGCTAGCTACATAGCAGACAAGTCCAATATGACCATAAACAGAGAGCTAACCACATGGCAGATCACTCCAACATAACTATGCACTGAGAGCTAGCTACCTGGCAGACAAATCCAAAATATCCATATACAGAGAGCTAACTTCATTTCAGAGTTGTGCAACATTTCCATATACAGAGTTTCCATATACATGTCAGATGAGTCCAATGTGTCCATATACTGAGAGCTACCTACATGGCAGAGTAGTCCAACATGTCCATATACACAATACTAGCTACATGGCAGATAAGTCCAACATGACCATATACTGAGAGCTAGCTACATGGCAGAGTAGTTCAACATGTCCATAGACAGAGTATTAGCTACATGGCAGATGAGTCCAACATGCCCGTATACTGAGAGTTAGCTACATGGCAGAGGATTCCAACATGTGTATATATAGAGAGAGGACTAACTACAAGGCAGATGAGTTCAACATGTTTATACAGAGAGAGCTGACTACATGGCTCATGAGTCCAATATGTTCATATACAGAGAGTTAGCTTCATGGCAGACAAATCCAAAATATCCATATACAGAGAGCTAGCTACTTGGAAGAGTAGTGCAACATTTCCATCTACAGACTTCTAGCTACATGCCAGATGAGTTCAACATGTCCATATACTGAGAGTTAGCTACAAGGCAGATGAGTCCTACACGTCCATACAGAGAGAGCAGGCTACATGGCAGACGATTTCAATATGTTCATATACAGAGAGCTATATACATGGCAGATCAGTCCAACCTACCCATGCACAGAGACCTAGCTACATGGCAGACGCGTCCAAAATATCCATATACAGAGATACCTACATGCTAGATCAGTCCAACATATCCATGCACAGAGAGCTAGCTACATGACAAATGAGTCCAACGTGTCCATATACTGAGAGCTAACTACATGGCATAGTAGTCCAACATGTCCATATAGAGAGTACTAGCTACATGGCAGATGAGTCCAGCATGTCCTTATACTAATAGTAAGCTTCATGGCAGATCAGTCCAACATATTAATGCACAGAGAGATACCTACATTTCCGACAAGTCCAAAATGTCCATATACAGAAAGCTAGCTACATGACAGAGTGGTGCAACATTTTCATATACAGATTTCTAGCTATATGTCAGATAAGTCCAAAGTGTCCATATACTGAGAGCTAGCTACATGGCAGAGTAGTCCAACACGTCCATATAGAGTACTAGCTACATGGCAGATGAGTCCAACATCCCCATATACTGAAAGTTAGCTGCATGGCAGATAAGTCCAACATGTGTTTATATAGAGGACTAGCTACAAGGCAGATGAGTCCAACATGTTCATACAGAGAGAGCTGGCTACATGGCTGATGAGTCCAATATGTTCATCTACAGAGAGCTAGCTACATGGCAGACAAGTCCAATGTGTTCATATACAGGAAGCTACATACATGGCAAGTCAATCCATCCTATCCATGCACAAAGAGCTAGCTACATGACAGATGAGTCCAACTTGTCCATATACAGACAGCTAGCTACATGGAAGAGTAGTGCAACATTTCCATATACAGAGTTGTAGCTACATGGCAGATGAGTTCAATGTGTCCATATACTGACAGCTAGCTACATGACAGAGTAGTCCAACATGTCCATATACAGAGTACTAGCTACATGGTATATGAGTCCAACATATCCATATACTGAGAGTTAGCTACATGGCAGATTAGTCTAACACATATATAGAGAGAGGACTAGCTACAAGGCAGATGAGTTCAACATGTTTATACAGAGAGAGCTGGCTACATGGCTGATGAGTCCAACATGTTCATATACAGAGAGCTATCTACATGCCAGACAAGTCCAACATATCCATGCACAGAGAGCTAGCTACATGACAGATGAGTCCAAAATTTACATATACAGAGAGCTAGCCACATGGCAGATGAGTGCAATGTGTCCATTTACTGACAGTTAGCTAAATGGTTGATGAGTCCAATATGTGTTTATATAGAGGCTAGCTACAAGGCAGATGAGTCCAACATATTCATTCAGAGAGAGCTGGCTACATGTCTGATGAGTCGAACATGTCCATATACAGAGTTCTAGCTACATGGCAGATGAGTCCAATATGTCCATATACTGAGAGCTAGCTACATGGTAGAGAAGTGCAACATGTCCATATACACAATGTACTAGCTACATGGCAGATGAGTCCAACATGTCCATATACTGAGAGTTAGCTATATGCCACATGAGTCCAATATGTTTATATATAGAGGAGTAGCTACAAGGCAGATGAGTCCAACATGTTCAGAGAGAGATGGCAACGTGGCTGATGAGTCCAATTTGTCCATATACAGAGAGCTAGTTACAAGGCAGAGTAGTCCAACATATCCATGAACAGAGAGCTAGCTACATGGCATATGTAACTGAAGGGCCTGGGAGCTGAGAGCTGAGAGCTGAGGGTCCTACCAATTGGTTAATATAGATAACTGAAGGGGCTGGGAGCTCAGTGCTGAGGTTCCTAACAATGGGGTTAATACAGGTAACTGAAGGGGCTGGAAGCTCAGAGCTGGGGGTCCTACTAATAGGGTTAATCTAGGTAACTGAAAGGGCTGGGAGCTCAGAGCTGAGAGTGCTACCAATGGTGTTAATATAGGTAAATGAAGGGACTGGGAGCTCAAGCTGAGTGTCCTAGCAATCGGGCTAATATTGGTAATTGAAGGGGCTGAGTGCTCAGAGCTGGGGTCCTACCAATGGGGTTAATATAGGTAACTGAAGGGCCTGGGTGCTCAAGATGAAGGTCCTACCAATGGGTTAATATAGGTAACTGATGGGGCTAGGTGCTCAGAGCTCAAGCTCCTACTAATAGGGTTAATGTTGGTAATTGAAAGCGCTAGGAGCCCAGAGCTGAGGGTCCTACCAATGGGGTTAATATAGGTAACTGATGGGGCTGGATGCTCAGAGCTCGGGGTCTACCAATAGAGTTAATCTAGATAACTGAAAGGGCAGGGAGCTCAGAGCTGATGGTCCTACCAATGGGGTTAATATAGGTAATGGAAAGGACAGGGTGATCAGAGCTGGGTTAATATTAACCAATGGGGTTAATACAGATAACTGAAGGGGCTGGGATCTTACCAGTTGTGTTAATATAGGTAACTGAAGTGGCTGGGTGCTCACAGCTGGGGGTCCTACCAATGGTGATAATATAGGTAACTGATGGGACTGGGTGCTCACAGCTGGGGGTGCTACCAATGGGGTTAATATAGGTAACTGAATGTTATGATAGCTCAGAGATGAGGGTTCTACCAAAGGGGTTGATATAGGTAATTGAAGGGGCTGAGTGCTCAGAGCTGGGGGTCCTACAAATTTAGTTAATATAGGTAACTGAAGGGGCTTGGTGCTCAAACTTGGGTTCTTACCCATGGGGTTAATATAGGTAACTGAAGGGGTTGGGTGCTCAGAGATGGGGATCCTACCAATGGGGTTAATACAGGTAAAGGAAGGGGATCGGTGCTCACAGCTAGGGGTCCTACCAATGGTGTTAATATTGGTAACTTACTGGGCTGGGTTCACAGAGCTGTGGGTCCTACCAATGGGGTTAATATAGGTAACTGAAAGGGCTGGGAGCTTAGAGCTGAGGGTGCTTCCAATTGGGTTAATATAGGTAAATTAAGGGGCTGGGTGCTCAGAGCTGGGTTAATATAAACCAATGGGGTTAATATAGGTAACTGAAGGGGCTGGGGTACTACCAATGGTGTTTATATAGGTAACTGAAGGGGCTAGGTTCTCAGAGCTGGGGGTTCTACCAATGGTGATAATATAGTTAACTGATGGGGCTGGGTGCTCACTGCTGGCGGTCCTACCAATGGGGTTAATATAAATAATAAAGGGGTTGCATGCTCAAGCTGGGGGTCCTACCAATGGGGTTAATATAGGTAACTAAGCGGATCGGTGCTCCAGCTGGAGATCCTACCAATGGTGTTAATATAGGTAACTGACTGGTCTGGGTGCTCAGAGCTGGGGGGTCCTACCAATTGGGTTAATATGGTACCTGAAGAGGCTGGTTGCTCAGAGCTGCAGGTCCTACCAATGGGGTTAATATAGGTAACTGAAAGAGCTGGGAGCTCAGAGCTGCTTGTACTACCAATGGGGTTAATATAGGTAACTGATGGGGCTGGGTCCACAGAGCTGTGGGTCCTACCATTGGGGTTAATATAGATAGGTAACTGAAAGGGCTGAGAGCTCAAAGCTGCTTGTGCTACCAATGGGGTTAATATAGGTAACTCACTACGCTGGGTGCTCAGAGCTTGGGGTCCTACAAATAGGGCTTAACTAGGTAACTGAAGGGGCTGGGAGCTCAAGCTGAGGGTCCTACCAATGGGGTAAATACAGGTAACTGAAGGGGCTGGGTGCTCAGAGCTGGGTTAATATTAACCAATGGGGTTAATATAAGTAACTGAAGGGGCTGGGGTACTATCAATGGTGTTAATATAGGTAACTGAAGGGGCTAGGTGCTCAGAGCTTGGGGTCCTACCAATGGTGATAATATAAGTAACTGAAGGGGCTGTGTGCTCAAGCTGAGGGTCCTACCAATAGGGTTAATATAGGTAACTGAAGGAGCTGGGTCCTCAGAGCTGGGGGTCCTACCAATGGGGTTAATATAGGTAACAGAAGGCTGGGTGCTCAGAGCTGGGGGTCCTACCAATGGGTTTACTATAGGTAACTGAAGGTGCTGGGAGTTCAGATCTGGGGGTCCTACCAAAGGGTTTAATATAGGAAACACATTGCAGGTGCTCAGAGCTGGAGATCCTACCAGTACGGTTAATCTAGGTAAAAGAAGGAGCTGGGAGCTCGGAGCTCAGGGTCCTTCCATTGGGGTTAATATAGATAACTGAAGGGGTTGAGTGCTCAGAGAATGGGTCCTACCAATGGGTTAACATAGGTAACTGAAGGGGCTGGGTGCTCAGAGCTGTGGATCCTAACAATGGGGTTAATATAGGAAACTGAAGGGGCTGGGTGCACAAAGCTAGGGGTCCTAACAATGGGGTTAATATAGGTAACTGAAGGGGCTACGTGCTCAAGCTGGGGGTCATACCCATGGGGTTAATATAGGTAACTGTAGAGGCTGGGTGCTCAGAGCTGGGAGTCCTACCAATCGGTTTAATATAGGTTAGTGAAGGGGCTGGGTACTTCAAGCTGGGGGTCCTACCAATGGGGTTAATATAGGTAACTGCTGGGTCTGGGTGCTCAGATCTGGGGATCCTACCAATGGTGTTAATATAGGTAACTGAAGGTGCTGTGTGCTCAAGCTGAGGGTTCTACCAATGGGGTTAATATAGGTAATTGAAGGGGCTGGGTGCTCAGAGCTGGGCGTCCTGTCATTGGGGTTTATATAGTAATTGAAGGGGCTGGGTGCTCTGAGCTGGGTTTCCTACAAATGGGGTTAATATAGGTAACTGAAGGGGCTGGGTCGTGAGAGCTGGAAGTCCAACAATGGTCTTAATATAGGTAACTGAAGGGAATGGGTGCCCAGAGCTGGAGGTCCTACCAATGGAGTTAATATAGGTACCTGAAGTTGCTGGGAGCTCAGAGCTTGGGGTCCTACCAAGGGAGTTAATATAGGTAACTGAAGGTGCTGGTAGCTCAGAGATGGAGGTCCTAACTAAGGGGGTTAATTTAGGTAATTGATGGGGATGTGAGATCAGCGCTGGGGGTGCTACCAATCGGATTAATATAGGTAACTGAAGGGACTTTGTGCTCAGAGCTAGGGGTCCTAACAAAAGATGGGGTCCTACCAATGGTGTTAATAAAGGTAACTGAAGGGGCTGGGTGCTCACAACTTGGGGTCCTACAAGTGTGGTTAACATAGGTAACTGAAGGTGCTGGGAGCTCAAATCTAGGGGTCCTACTGAAGGTTTTAATATAGGTAACTGATGGAGCTGTGTGATCAGAGCTGAGAATCCTACCAATATGTTTAATCTAGGTTCCAGAAGGGGCTGGAGGCTCAGAGCTGAGGGTCCATTAAATGGGGTTAATATAGATAACTGAAAGGGTTGGCTGTTCAGAGTGTGGGTCCAACCAGTGGGTTTAATATAGGTAACTGAAGGTGATGGGAGCTCAGGGCTGAGGGTACTACCAATGGTGTTAATATAGGTAACTGAAGGGGATGGGTGCTCAGATCTGGGGGTCCTACCAATGGGGTTAATATTGGTAACTGAAGGGGCTCAGTGTTCAAGCTGGGGGTCCTACTCATGGGGTTAATAAAGGTAACTGAAGGGGCTGGGTGATCAGAGCTGGGCGTCCTACCAATGGGGTTAATATAGGTAGCTTGAGGGGCTGAGAGCTCAGAGCTGGGGGTCCTACCAATGGGGTTAATATAGGTAACTGAAGTTGTTGGGTGCTCAAAGCTGGGGGTCCTAAAATAGGGTTAACATAGGTAACTGAAGGGGCTGGCAGCTCAGAGCTGAGGGCACTACCAATGGTGTTAATATAGGTAACTGAAGGGGCTGGGAGCTCAGAGCTGAGGGTTCTCCCAATGGGGCTAATATAGATAACTGAAGGGGCTGGGAGCTCAGAGCTGGAGGACCTAACATTGGGGTTAATATAGCTAAGTGAAGGTTCTGTTAACTCAGAGCTGGGGTCCTACCAATGGCATTAATATAGGTAACTGATGGGGCTGGGAGCTCAGAGTTGGGGGTCCTACAAATTGGGTTAATATAGGTAAGTGAATGGGCTGGGAAGTCAGAGCTAGGGGTCCTACCAATGGGGTTAATATAAGTAACTGATGGTGTTGGAGCTCAGAGCTCGGGCTCCTACCAATGGGGTTAATATAGGTAATTGCAGGGGCTGAGTGCTCAGAGCTGGGGGTCTTATCAATGGGGTTAATATAGATAACTGAAGGTGCTGGGAGCTCAGAGCTGAGGGTCCTACCAATGGGGTGAATATAGGTAACTGTAGAGGCTGGGTGCTCAGAGCTGGTAGTCCTACCAATCGGTTTAATATAGGTTACTGAAGGAGCTGGGTACTCAAGCTGGGGGTCCTACCAATGGGGTTAATATAGGTAACTTATGGGGCTGGGTGCTCAGAGATAGGAGTCCTTCCAATCAGTTTAATATAGGTTACTGAAGGGGCTAGGTGCTCAAGCTGGGGGTACTACCAATGGTGTTAATATAGGTAACTGAAGGTGCTGGGGCTCAATTCTGGGGGTCCTACCAATGGGATAAATATGGGTAACTGAAGGTGCTGTGTGTTCAAGCTAAGGGTTCTACCAATGGGGTTAGTATAGGTAACTGATGGGGCTGGGTGCTCAAAGCGGGGGTTCCTACCAATATGGTTAATCTAGCTAATTGAAGGGGCTGGTAGCTCAGAGCTGAGGATCCTATCAATGGGGTTATTATAGGTAAGTAAAGGGGCTGGGTGCTCAGACTTGGGGGACCTATCAATTGGTTTAATATAGGTAACTTAAGGGGCTGGGTACTCAAGCTGGGGGTCCTACCAATGGTGTTAATATAGGTAACTGAAGGGGCTGGGTGCTCAGAACTGGGGATACTACCAATGGGGTTAATAAAGGTAACTGACGGGGCTGGGATCCCAGAGATGAGGGTCCTACCAATGGGGTTAATAAAGGTAACTGAATGGGCTGGGTGCTCAGATCTGGGAATCCAACCAATCGGTTTAATATAGGTCACTGAATGGGCTGGTTACTCAAGCTGCTGTCCTACCTATCGGGTTAATATAGGTAACTGAACGGGCTGGGTTCTCAAGCTGGGGGTACTACCAATGGGGTTAATATAGGTAACTGAAGGGGCTGGGTGCTAAGAGCTGGGGGT
>NW_006409189.1:26839-29895 GCF_000296735.1 Chrysochloris asiatica | reverse complement strand
TATAGGTAACTGAAGGGGCTGGGTGCTAAGAGCTGGGGGTACTACCAATGGGTTTAATATAGGTAACTGAAGGTGCTGGGGCTCAATTCTGGGGGAGTCCTACCAATGAGATTAATATAGATAACTGACGGGGCTGGAAGCTCAGAGCTGGAGGTCCTAACCTTGGGATTAATATAGGTAACTGAAGGTGCAGTTAACTCAGTGCTGGGGGACCTACAAATGGCATTAATATAGGTAACTGAAGGGGTTGGGAGCTCAGAGTTGGGCGTCCTACAAATTTGGTGAATATTGGTAACTGAAGGGGCTGGGATCTCAGAGCTGGGGTCTTACCAATGGGGTTAATATAGGCAACTGATGGTGTTGGTGCTCAGAACTCAGAGTCCTACCAATGGGGTTAATATAGGTAATTGAAGGGGCTGGGTGCTCTGAGCTGGGGGTCCTAACAATGGGTTAATATAGGTAACTGAAGGGGCTGGGTACTCAGGAATTGGGGTCCTACCAATGTAGTTAATATAGGTAACTGAAGGGGCTAGGTCCTGAGAGCTGGAGGTCCTACAAATGGGCTTAATATAGGTAACTGAAGGGGATGGTTGCTCAGAGTTGGAGGTCCTACCAATGGGGATAATATTGGTAAGTGAAGGTGCTGGGAGCTCAGAACTGGGGATCCTACCAATGGGGTTAATATAGGTATCTGAAGGTGCTGGGAGCTCAGAGCTGGGGGTCCTAACTAAAGGGTTTAATTTAGGTAACTGATGAGGATGCGAGGTCAGTGCTGGGGGTGCTACCAATGGGATTAATATAGGTAACTGAAGGGGCTTGGTGCTCAGAGCTGGGGCTCCTAACAATGGATTGGGTCCTACCAATGGTGTTATTATAGGTAACCGAAGGGGCTGGGTGCTCAGAGCTGCGGGTCCTAATTAAAGGGGTTAATTTTGGTAACTGATGAGGATGGGAGCTCAGTGCTAGGGGTCCTAACAATGGGATTTATATAGGTAATTGAAGGAGCTTGGTGCTAAGAGCTGGGTTTCCTAACAATGGATGGGGTCCTACCAATGGTGTTAATATAGGTAACTGAAGGGGCTGGGTGCTCAGAGCTGGGTGTCCTACCAATGGGGTTAATATAGGTAACTGATGGGGCTGGGTGCTCACAGCTCGGGGTCCTACCAATGTGGTTAACATAGGTAGCTGAAGATGCTGGGTGTTCAGAGCTGGGGGTGCTACAAATGGGTATATTATAGGTAACTGAAGGTTCTGGGAGCTCAGATCTAGGGGTACTACCAAAGGGTTTAATATAGGTAACTGATGGGGCTGGGTGCTCAGAGCTGGGAATCCTACCAATATGGTTAATCTAGGTAACAGAAGGGGCTGGGAGCTCAGAGCTGAGGGTCCATTAAATGGGGTTAATATAGATAACTGAAGGGGTTGGCTGCTCAGTGCGTGGGTCCAACCAATGGGTTTAACATATGTAAGTGAAGGTGATGGGAGCTCAGGGCTGAGGGTCCTTCCAATGGGGTTAATATAGGTAACTGAAGGGGCTGGGTTCTCAGAGCTGCAGGTCTAACAATGGTGTTAATATAGGTAACTTAAGGGGCTGGGTGCTCAGAGATAGGGGTCCTTCCAATCGGTTTAATATAGGTAACTTAAGGGGCTGGGTACTCAAGCTGGGGTTCCTACCAATGGTGTTAATATAGTTAACTGAAGGGGCTGGCTGCTCAGAGCTGGGGATACTACCAATGGGGTTAATATAGGTAACTGATGGGGCTGGGAGCCCAGACATGAGGTTCCTACCAATGGGGTTAATATAGGTAACTGAAGGGGCTGGGTGCTCAAGGTGGGAGTACTACCAATGGGATTTATATAGGTAACTGATGGGGCTGGGTGCTCAGAGCTGGGGTTCCTACCAATATGGTTAATCTAGCTAATTGAAGGGGCTGGGAGCTCAGAGCTGAGGATCCTATCAATGTGGTTATTATAAGTAACTGAAGGTGCTGGGAACTCAGATCTTGGGGTCATACCAAAGGGTTTAATATAGGTAACTGATTGAGCTGGATGCTCAGAGCTGGAGGTCCTAACCTTGGGATTAATATAGGTAACTGAAGGTGCAGTTAACTCAGTCCTGGGGGTCCTACCAATGGCATTAATATAGGTAACTGAAGGGGCTCAGTGCTCAAGCTGGGGGTCCTACCCATGATGTTAATATAGGTAATTGAAGGGGCTAGGTTCTCAGAGCTGGGGGTCTTACCAATGTGGTTAATATAGGTAACTTGAGGGGATGGGTGCTCAGAGCTGTGGGTCCTACCAATGGGGTTAATAGAGGTAACTGAAGGGGCTGGGTCCTGAGAGCTGGAAGTCCTAACAATGGTCTTAATGTAGGTAACTGAAGGGGCTGGGTGCTCAGAGCTGGGAGTCCTACCAAAGGGGTTAATATAGGTAATAGAAGGGGCTGGGTACTCAGAGCTGGGGGTCCTACCAGTGGGGTTAATATAGATACCTGAAGGTGCTTGGAGCTCAGAGCAGAGGGTCCTATCAATTGGGTCAATATAGGTAACTGATGGGGCTCGTTGCTCTAGCTGGGGTTCCACCCATGTGGTTAATATAGGTAATATTGGTAAGTTGGGGGTCTTACCAATGTGATTATTATAGGTGACTGAATGGGCTGGGTTCTTAGAGCAGGAGGTCCTACCAATGGGTTTAATATAGGTAACTGAAGGTGCTGGGAGCTCAGATCTGGGGTTCTTACCAATGGGATTAATATTGGTAACTGAAGAGCCTGGGTGCTCAAGCTGGAGTTCCTACCAGTGGGGTTAATACAGGTAACTGAAGGGGCTGTGTGCTCAAGCTGAGGATCCTACCAATGGGGTCAATATAAGTAACTGATGTGGCTGGGTGCACAGAGGTGGGGTTCCTACCAATATTGTTAATCTAGGTAACAATACCTGACTCTGAAACTTGCTCTCCAATGTAGAGAAGCCAAAGCAAATGGAAAAATTGAAGAGGTGCAAGAGCTGAACAGGAAATTTCAAAGATCAGCTCGAGAAGATAAAGCCAAATACTAT
>NW_006409189.1:24409-25099 GCF_000296735.1 Chrysochloris asiatica | reverse complement strand
AAGGTAATTGAAGGGGCTGGGAGCTCAGAGCTGAGGAACCTACCAATGGGGTTAATATAGGTAACTGAAGGGGCTGGGTGCTCAGAGCTGGAGGTCCTACCAATGGGGATAATATAGATAACTGAAGGTGCTGGGAGTGCAGAGCTGAGGGTCCTACCAATGGGCTTAATATAAGTAACTGAAGGGTCTGTGTACTCAAACTGGGGATCCTACCAATGGCGTTAATATAGGTAACTGAAGGGGCTGGGTGCTCGAGATGGTGTGTCCTACCAATTGGTTTAATATAGGTAACTTAAGGGGCTGGGTATTCAAGCAGGGGGTCCGACCAATGGGGTTTATATAGGTAATTGAAGGGGCTGGGTGTTCAGAACTGGGGATCCTACCAATGGGGTTAATATAGGTAAAGGAAGGGGCTGGGAACCCAGAGATGAGGGTCCTACCAATGGGGTTAATATATGTAACTGAAGAGGTTGTGTTTTCAAGTTGAGGGGTCCTACCAATGGGGTTAATATTAGGTAAATGAAGGGGCTCGGAGCTCAGAGCTGGGGGTCCTAACTAAAGGGGTTAATTTAGGTAACTGATGGGGATGGGAGCTTGTTGCAGACCGTGTAGGCCTGGTCAGAGGTTCAAGGCCCTATAGGCCCGAGTGTAACAGATCTAGCCACTTGGCAGTTAATGGCAAATTGTTTT
>NW_006409189.1:20827-21756 GCF_000296735.1 Chrysochloris asiatica | reverse complement strand
CTGGGTGCTCAGATCTGGGGGTCCTACCAATGGGGTTAATATAGGTCACTGAAGGGGCTGGGTGCTCAAGCTGGGCGTACTACCCATGGGGTTAATTTAGGTAACTGAAGGGGCTGGGTGCTCAGAGCTGGAGTTCCTACCAATATGGGTAATCTAGGTAATTGAAGGGTTGGGAGCTCAGAGCTGAGGATCCTACCAATGGGGTTATTATAAGTAACTGAAGGGGCTTGGTGCTCAGAGTGTGTGTCCTAACAAAGGGATTAATATAGGTAACTGAAGGGGCTGAGTGCTCAGAGATGGGGGTCCTACAAATGGTGTTATAGGTAATTGAAGGGGCTCGGTGCTCAAGCTGGGGATCCTTCCAATGGAGTTAATATAGGTAACTGATGGTGCTGGGTGCACAGAGATGGGGGTCTTAACAATGGGGTTAATATAGGTAACTGAAGGGGCTGTGTGCTCTTATCTGTGGGACCTACCAATGGGGTTAATATAGGTAGCTTGAGGGCCTGGGATCTCAAAGCTGGGGGTACTTCCAATGGAGTTAATATAGGTAACTGAAGGTGTTGGATGCTCAGAGCTGGGGGTCCTACAAAAAGGGTTAACATAGGTAACTGAATGGTCTGGCAGCTCAGAGCTGAGGGTCTTATGAATGGTGTTAATTTAGGTAAGTGACGGGGCTGGGAGCTCACTGCTGAGGGTTCTACCAATGGGGTTAATATAGATAACTGAAGGGGCTGGGAGCTCAGAGCTGGAGGTCCTAACATTGGGGTTAATATAGGTAACTGAAGGGGCTGTTAACTCAGAGTTGATGGTGTGGGAAAAAAATTATAATCCTGTTTATTAAAATATTCGGGTAACTTTTTTATTTCCTGAAGTAAAGACTTTATGATCTCTCTCTTTTTCTTTGGTTACTTCCTGAAGTGAGTAAA
>NW_006409189.1:13443-19039 GCF_000296735.1 Chrysochloris asiatica | reverse complement strand
TAACTGAATGTGATGGGAGCTCAGGGCTGAGGGTCCTACCAATGGGGTTAATATAGGTAACTGAAGTGGCTGGGTTCTCAGAGCTCAGGATCCTAACAATGGAGTTAATATAGATACTGAAGGGGCTGGGTGCTCAGATCTGGGAGTACTACCAATGGGGTTATTATAGGTAACTGAAGGGGCTTGGTTCTCAGAGCTGCGGATCCTAATAATGGGGTTAATATAGATATCTGAAGGGTCTGGGTGCTCAGATCTGGGGGTCCTACCAATGGGGTTAATATAGGTCCCTCAAGGGGCTGGGTGCTCAAGCTGGGCGTCCTACCCATGGGGTTAATTTAGGTAACTGAAGGGACTGGGTGCTCAGAGCTGTGGATCCTAATAATGGGGTTAATATAGATATCTGAAGGGTCTGGTTGCTCAGATCTGGGGTCCTACCAATGGGATTAATATAGGTAACTGATGGTGTTGGTGCTCAGAGCAGGGGGCCCTACCAATGGGGTTAATATAGGTAATTGAAGAGGCAGGGTGCTCTGAGCTGGGGTCCTACCAATGGGGTTAATATAGGTAACTGAAGGGGCTGGGTGCTCAGAGCTGGGGATCCTACCAATGGGGTTAATATAGGTAACAGAAGGTGTTGGGAGCCAAGAGATGAGGGTCCTACCAATGGGGTTAATATATGTAACTGAAGAGGTTGGGTGTTCAAGCTGGGGGGTCCTACCAATCGGGTTAATATAGGTAACTGAAGGGGCTGGGTCCTGAGAGCTGGAGGTCCTACCAATGGGCTTAATGTAGAGAACTGAAGGGGATGGGTGCTCAGGGCTGTGGGTAATACCAATGGGTTTAATATAGGTAACTGAACGGGCTCGGAGCTCAGAACTGTGGGTCCTACCAATGGAGTTAATATAGGTAACTGAAGGTGCTGGGAGTTCAGAGCTCGCGGTCCTAACTAAAGGGGTTAATTTAGGTAACTGATGGGTATGGGAGCTCCGTGCTGGGGATCCTACCAGTGGGATTTATATAGGGAATTGAAGGAGCTTGGTGCTAAGAGCTGGGGTTCCTAATAATGGATGGGGTCCTACCAATGGTGTTAATATAAGTAACTGAACTTGCTGGATGTTCAGAGCTGGGGGTCCTACCAATGGTGTTAATATAGGTAACTGATGGGGCTGGGTGCTCACAGCTCGGGGTTCTACCAATGTGGTTAACATAGGTAACTGAACGGGCTGGGTGCTCAGGGCTTGGGGTCTTACCAATGGGTTTACTACAGGTAAGTGAAGGTGCTGGGAGCTCAGATCTGATGGTCCTACCAAAGGGTTTAATATAGGTAACTGATGGGGATGGGTGCTCAGAGATGGGGATCCTACCAATACGGTTAATCTAGGCAACAGATGGGGCTGGGAGCTCAGAGTTGAGGGTCCTTCCAATAAGGTTAATATCGATAACTGAAGGGGTTGGTTGCTCAGAGCGTGGGTCCTAACAATGGGTTTAATAGAGGTAACTGAATGTGATGGGAGCTCAGTGCTGAGGGTCCTACCAATGGGGTTAATATAGGTAACTGAAGGGGCTGGATGCTCAGAGCTCGGTTAATATTAGCCAATGGGTTTAATATAGGTAAATGAAGGGGCTGAGTTACTACCAATGGTATAAATATAAGTAACTGAATGGGTTAAGTGCTCAGAGATGTGGGTCCTAAAAATGGCTGGAGTCCTACCAATGGGGTTAATATAGCTAACTGAAGGGATAGGTGCTCAAGCTAGTAATCCTACTGATGGTGTTAATATAGGTAACTGACTGGACTGGGTGCACAGAGTTGGGGTGTCCTACCAACGGGATTAATATAGGTAACTGAAGGTGCTGGGTACTCAGATCTACAGGTCCTACCAATGGGGTTATTATGGGTTACTGATGGGGCTGGGTGCCCAGAGCTGAGGGTCCTACCAAAGGGGTTAATATAGGTAACTGATGGGGCTGGGTGTTCAGAGCTGGGATCCTACCAATATGGTTAATCTAGGTAATTTAAGGGGCTGGGAGCTCAAAGCTGAGGTTACTACCAATGTGGTTAATGTAGGTAACTGAAGGTGTCGGGTGCTCAGAGCTGAAGGGTCCTACAATTGGGGTTAACATAGGTAAATGAAGGGCTGGAAGCTCAGAGCTGGGGGTACTACCAATGGGGTTAATACAGGTAACTGAAGGGGCTGGGAGCTCATAGATGAGGTTCCTACCAATGAGGTTACTATAGGTAACTGAAGGGGCTAGCTTCCTACCAATGATATTAATATAGGTAACTGCAGGTGTTGGGAGCTCACATCTGGGGGCCTACCAATAGGGTTAATCTAGGTAACTGAAGGGGCTGGGAGCCCAGAGCGGAGTGTCCTACCAATAGAGTTAATCAAGGTAACTGAAGGGGCAGGGTTCTCAGAGCAGGAGTCCTACCAATGGGTTAATATAGGTAACTGAAGGTGATGGTAGCTCAGAGCTGAGGGTCCTACCAATGGTGTTAATATAGGTAACTGAAATGGCTGAGTGCTCTGAGCTGGGGGTCCTATCAATGGGGTTAATATAGGTAACTGATAGGGCTGGGGGCTCACTGCTGGGGGTCCTACCAATAGGGTTAATCTAGGTAACTGAAGGGACTAGGAGCCCAGAGCTGGGGCTCCTTCCATTGGGGTTAATATAGGTAACTGAAGGGGCTGGGAGCTCATAGATGAGGGTCCTACCCATGGAGTTAATATAGGTAACTGAAAGGTCTGGGTGCTCTGAACTGGGGATCCTACTTATGTGATTTAATATAGGTAACTGAAGGGGCTGTGTGCTCAGAGAGTGGGGGTCTTAAAAATGGGGTTAATATAGGTATCTGAAGGGGCTGGGGTCCTACCAATGGTGTTAATATAGTTAACTGAGCGGGCTTGGTGCTCAAGAGTTGTGGGTCCTAACAATGGCTGGGATTCTACCAATGGTGTTAATAGAGGTAACTGAAGGGGCTGGGTGCTTAGAGCTGGGGGTCCTACCAATGGGGTTAATATAGATAACTGATGGGGCTGGGGGCTCACAGCTGGAGGTCCGACCAATAGGTTTAATCTAGGTAACTGAATGGGTTGGGAGCACAGTGCTGGGGCTCCTTCCAATGGGGTTAATATGGATAATTGAAGGGGCTAGGTGCTCAGAGCTGGGCTTCCTACCAATGATGTTCATATAGGAAACTGATGGGGCTGCCTTCTCAGAGCTGTGTGTCCTACCAATGGGGTTAATATAGGTAACTGAACGGGCTGTGTGCTCCGAGCTGGAGGTCATATCAACGGGTTAATATAGGTAATGAAGAGGTTGGGTGCTCAGAGCTGGGCGTCCTACCAATAGCGTTAATTTAGGTAACTGAATGGGCTGGGTGCTCAGAGCTGTGGGTTCTACCAATGGGGTTAATATAGGTAATAGAATGGCCTGGGTGCTCAGAGCTGGAGATCCTACCAAAGGGGTTAATATAGATAAATGAAGGTGCTGGGATCTGAGAGTTGAGTGTCCTACCAGTGAGGTTAATATAGGTAACTGAAGGGGCTGGGTGCTCAGACCTGGGGGTCATTCCAATCGGTTTAATAGAGGTAACCGAAGGGGCTGGGTTCTCAAGCTGGTGGTCCTACCAATGGTGTTAATAAAGGTAACTGAAGTGGCTGGCAGGGATGGGGGTCCTACCAATGGGGTTAATACTGGTAATTGAAGGGGCTGGATGCTCAGAGCTGGGTTAATATTAACCAATGTGTTTAATATATGTAATTGAAGTGGCTGGGTACTCAGAGCTGGGGTCCTACCAATGGTGTTAATATAAGTAACTGATGGGGCTGGGTGCTCAGAGCTGGAAGTCCTACCAAAGGTGTTAATATCGATAACTGAATGGGCTGTGTGCTCAGGGATGGGGGTCCTACCAATGGGTTAATATAGGCAACTCAAGGGACTGGGTGCACAGAGCTGGAGATCCTACAAATGAGATTCATATAGGTAACTGAATGGCTGGGAGCCCAGAGATAAGGGTCCTACCAATGGGGTTAATATAGGTAACTGAAGGTTCTGGGTGCTCAGAGCTGGAGATCCTACAAATTGGGTTAACATAGGTAACTGAAGGGGCTGAGTGCTCAGAGCTGGGGGTTCTATCAACGGGGTTAATATAGATAATAGAAGGGGCTGGGTGCTCAGAGCTGGGGGTCCTATCATTGGGGTTAATATAGGTAACTGAAGGGGATAAAAGTTCATAGATGAGGGTCCTACCAATATGGTTAATAAAGATAATTGAAGGGGCTGAGTGTTCATAGACGAGGGTCTTACCAAAGGGATTAATATAGGTAACTGATGGGGCTGTGTGCTCAGAGCGGGAGTGCTACCAATGGGGTTAATATAGGTAACTGAAGGGGCTGGGTGCTCAGAGCTGTGTTAATATTAACCAATAGGGTTAATAGAGGTAACTGAAGGGGCTGGGGTCCTACCAATGGTGTTAATATAGGAAACTGTAGGGACTTGGTACTCACAGCTGTAGGTCCTAACAATGGCTGAGATTCTACGAATGGTGTTAATAGAGGTATCTGAAGGGGCTGGTTACTTAGAGCTGGGGTTCCTACAAATGGTGTTAATATAGGTAACTGAAGGGGCTGGGTGCTCAAGCTGAGGTTCTTCCCAGTGGGGTTAATATAGGTAACTGATGGGGCTGGGTGCTCAGAGATGGGGGTCCTACCAATACCGTTAATCTAAGTAACTGAAGGGGCTGGGAGCTCAGAGCTGAGGGTCCTACCAATGGAGTTAATATAGATAACTGATGGGTCAGGGTGCTCAGAGTGTAGGTCCTACAAATGAGGTTAATATAGGTAACTGATGGAGGTGGGTGATCAGATCTGTGTTTCCTACCAATTGGGTTAATATAGGTAACTGATGGGGCTGGGTGCTCAGAGATGTGTGTCCTACCAATGGGGTTAATATAGACATTGAAGGTGCTGGGATCTGAGAGTTGAGGGTCTTACCAATAAGTAACTGAAGGGGCTGGGTGCTCAGAGCTGGGGGTCCTTCCAATCATCTTAATATAGGTAACTGAAGGCTCTGCGTGCTCAGGGATGGGGGTTCTAACAATGGTGTTAATATAGGTAACTGAAGGGGCTGGGTACTCAAGGGTACTCAAGCTGGGGGTCCTAACAATGGTGTTAATATAGGTAACTGAATATGATGGGATCTCATAGCTGAGGGTCCTACCAATGGGGTTAATTTAGGTAACTGAAGGGCTGGATGCTCAGAGCGGGAGACCTACCAATGGGTTAATACAGGTAACTGAAGGTGATGGGAGCTCAGAGCTGAGGTTTCTACCAATGGGGTTAATATAGGTAATTGAAGGGGCTGAGTGCTCTGAGCTGGGGGTCCTACCAATGGGCTTAATATAGGTAACTGAAGGGGATAGGAGCTCAAGCTGGGGATCCTACCAATGGTGTTAATATAGGTAACTGACTAGGTTGGGTGCACAGAGCTGAGGGTCCTACCAATGGGGTTAATATAGGTAACTGAAGGGGATGGGTGCTCAGATTTCGGTGTCCCACTAATGGGGTTAATATTGGAAACTGATGGGGCTGGG
>NW_006409189.1:0-13197 GCF_000296735.1 Chrysochloris asiatica | reverse complement strand
GGGTCTTACCAATGGGGTTAATATAGGTAACTGAAGGGGCTGGGTGCTCAAGATGAGGGCCCTACTAAAGGGGTTAATATTGGTCACTGATTGGGCTGGGTGCTCAGAACCTGGGGTTCTACCAATATGGTTAATGTAGATAATTGAAGGGGCTGGGTGCTCAGAGCTGAGGGTCCCACCAATGGGGTTAATATAGGTAACTGAAGGTGCTGGGTACTCAGAGCTGGAGGTCCTACAAATTTTATTAACATAGGTAACTGAAGGGGCTGAGAGCTCAGATCTGAGGGTCCTACCAATGTGGTTAATATAGATAACTGAAGGACCTGGGAGCTCAGAGCTGGAGGTGCTAACAATGGGGTTATTATAGGTAACTGAAGGGGCTGTTAGCTCACAGCTGGGGGTCCTACCTATAGTGTTAATATAGATAACTGAATGGGCTGGTAGCTCACATTTGGAGGTCCTACAATTGAGGTTAATTTAATATAGGTAACTGAAGGGACTGTGATCTCAGAGCTCGGGTTCCTACCAACGGGGTTTGTATAGATGGTGCTGGTGCTCAGAGCTTGGGGCCCTACTAATGGGGTTAATATAGGTAATTGAAGGGGCTGGGTGCTAAGAGCTAGGGGTCCTACCAATGGAGTTAATATAGGTAACTGAAGGGGCTGGGTACTCAAGAGTTTGGGTTCCTACCAATAGGGTTATTACAGGTAACTGAAGGGGTTGTATGCTGAGAGATGGAGGTCCTACCAATGGGCTTAATGTAGGTACCTGAAGGGGCTTGGTGCTCAGAACTGTGGGTCTTACTAATGGGGTTAATATAGATAAAAGAAGAGGCTGGGAGCTCAGAACTGGGGGTCCTACCAATGGGGTTAATATAGGTAACTGAACATGCTGGGAGCGCAGAGCTGGGGGTCCTACCAATGGGGTTAATATAGGTAACTGATGGGGCTGTGTGCTCAGAGCTGGGGTCCTAAAAAGGGGTCAATATAAGTAACTGGAGGTTCTGGGTGCTCAGAGATGGGGGTCCAACTAATGGGGTTAATATAGGTAATTGAAGGGTTGGGATCTCTGAGCTAGGGCTTCTACCAATGGGGTTAAAATAGGTAACTGAAGGGTCTGGCTGTGCAGAACTGGGGATCCTACCAATGGAGTTAATATAGGTAAAATGAAGGGACTATGTGCTCAGAGATTTGGGTCCTATGAATGCGGTTAATATAGATAACTGATGGGGCTGGGTGCTCAAATTTGGGGGTCCTCCCAGTGGGGTTAACATAGGTAACTGAAGGGGCTGGGTGCGCAGAGCTGGGGGTCCTACCAAATGGGGTTAATTTAGGTAACTGATGGGGATGGGAGCTCACAGCTGGGGGTCCTACCAATGGAGTTAACATAAGTAACTGAAGGGGCTGGGTGCTCAGAGCTGGGTTAATATTAAACAAAGGGGTTAATATAGGCTACTGAAGGGGCTGGGGTCCTAACAATTGTGTTAATATAGGTAACTGAAGGGGCTAGGTTCTCAGAGCTGGGGTCCTACCAATGGCTGGGTTACTTCCAATTGTGTTAATATAGATAACTGAAGGGGCTGGGTACTCAGAGCTGTGGGTCCTACCAATGGGTTTAATATAGGTAACTGAAGGGGCTGGGAACTCAGAGCTGGGGGTCCAACCAATGGGGTTAATATAGGTAACTGAAGGTGCTGGGAATTCAGAGCTGTGGGTCCTACCAAATGGGGTTAATTTAGGTAACTGATGGAGTTGGAAGCTCAGTGCTGGGGGTCCTACCAATGGGATTAATATAGGTAACTGATGGGCCTGGGTGCTCAGAGCTTGGAGTACAACCAAAGGGGTTAATATATGTAACTGGAGGGACTGTGTGCTCAGAACTGAAGTTCCTACTAATGGGTTTAATATAAGTAATTGAAGGGGCTGGGAGCTCATAGCTGGGGTTTCTACCAATGGGTTAAAATAGGTAACTGAAGGGTCTGGGTGTGCAAAGCTGGGGGTCCTACCAATGGGGTTAATATAGGTAAATGAATGGGCTAGGTGCTCAGAGCTGGGTTAATATTAATCAAAGGGGTTAATATAGGCAACTGAAGGGGCTGGGGTATTACCAATAATGTTAATATTGGTAACTGAAGGGGTTAGGTTGTCAGAGTGAGGGTCCTACCAATGGTTTTAATATAGGTAACTGATGGTGCAGTGTGCTCACAGCGTGGGGTCCTACCAATGGGGCTAATATAGGCAACTGACCGGGCTGGGGTCCTACCAATGGTGTTAATATAGGTAACTGAAGGGGCTGGGGGCTCACAGGGGGCTTCTACCAATGGAGTTAATATAGGTAACTAAAGGGGCTGGTTGCTAAGACCTGCGGGTCCTACCAATGGGGTTAATATAGGTAACTGATGGTGTTGGTGCTCAGAGATGAAGGTCCTACCAATGGGGCTAATATAGGCAACTGACCGGGCTGGGTGCTCAGAGCTGGGGGTCCTACCAATAGGGTTAATATAGGTAACTGAAGGGACTGGGTGCTCAGAGCTGGGTGTCCTACCAATGGGGTTAATATAGGTAACTGAAGGTGCTGGCAGCTCAGAACTGAGGGTCCTACCAATGGGGTTAATATAGGTAACTCACCGGGCTGGGTGCTCAGAGCTGGGGGTCCTACCAATAGGGTTGATATAGGTAACTGAAGAGGCTGTTTGCTAAGAGCTGCGGATCCTACCAATGGGGTTAATATAGGTAAATGAAGGGACTGGGTGTGCAGAGATGGAGGTCCTACCAATGGGGTTAATACAGGTAACAGATAGGGCTGGGTGCTCAGAGCTGGTGGTCCTACCAATGTGGATAACATAGATAACTGAAGGTGCTGGGATCTCAGTGCTGAGGGTCCTACCAATGGGATTAATATAGGTAACTGAAGAGTCTGGGTGCTCAGAGCTGGGGGTTCTACCATTTGATTTAATGTAGGTAACTGAAGGTGCTGGGTACTCAAGCTGGGGTCCCTACAAATGGTGTTAATATAGGAAACTGAAGGGGCTGGGTGCTCAGAGCTGGGGATCCTACCAATGGGGTTAATAAAGGTAAGTGAAGGGGGGAGGCCAGAGATGAGTGTCCTACCAATGGGGTTAATATAGGTTACTGAAGGGGAAGGGTGCTCAGAGCTGGGTTAATATTAACCAATGGGGTTAATATAGGTAACTGATTGGGCTGGGTGCTCAGATCTCGGGGTCCTACCAATATGGTAAATATAGATAACTGAAGGGGCTGGGTGCTCAGAGCTGGGTTAATATTAACTAATGAGGTTAATATAGCTAATTTAAGGGCTGGGGTCCTACAATTGGTGTTAATATCGGTAAATGAAGGCGCTAGGTTCTCAGAGCTGGGGGTCCAACCAATGGTGTTAATATAAGTAACTGATGGGGATGGGTGCTCACAGCTGGGGGTCCTACCAATGGGGTTACTTTAGGTAATAGAAGGGGCTGGGTGCTCAGAGATGGAGGTCCTACCAATGGTGTTAATATAGGTAACTGAAGGGGCTGGGTGCTCAGCGCTGGGGGTCCTACCAATTGGGTTAATATAGGTAACGGATGGGACTGGGACTCTCATGGATGAGGGTCCTACCAGTGGGGTTAATATAGGTAACTGAAGGGGATGGGTGCTCAGACCTAGGTTAATATCAACAAATGGAGTTAATATAGGTAATTGAAGGGACTGGGGTACTACCTTTGGTGTTAATATAGGTCAATGAGGTTGCTAGGTACTCAGAGCTGGGGGTCCCACCAATGGTGTTAATATAGGTAACTGAAGGGTCTGGGAGCTCATAGACGAGGGTCTTACCAATGGGATTAATATAGGTAACTGAACGGGCTGGGTGCTCTGAGCTGGGGATCCTACTTATGTGGTTAATATAGGTAACTGAAGGGGCTGTGTGTTCAGAGCGGGAGTCTTAAAAATGGGGTTAATATAGGTAACTGAAGGGGCTGGGTGCTCAGAGCTGGGTTAATATTAACCAATAGGGTTAATATAGGTAACTGAAGGGGCTGGGGTCCTACCAATGGTGTTAATATAGGAAACTGAAGGGGCTTGGTGCTCAGAGCTGTGTGTCCTAACAATGGCTGGGATTCTACCAATGGTGTTAATAGAGGTAACTGAAGGGGCTGGGTGCTCAAACTGGAAGTCCTACCAATGGGGTTAATATAGGTAATTGAAGGGGTTGGGTGTTCAAGCTGAGGGTCTTACCAGTGGGGAAATATAGGTAACTGATGGGGCTGGGTGCTCAGAGCTGGGGGTCGTTACAAAAGGTTAATATAGGTAACTGAAGGGACTGGGTGCCCAGAGATGTGGGTCCTACCAATGGGGTTAATATAGGTAATAGAAGTGGCTGGGTGCTCAGAGCTGGAGGTCCTACCAATTAGGTAAATATAGGTAATAGAAATGGCTGGGTGCTCAGAGCTGGAGGTCCTACCAATGGGGTTAATATAGATACTGAAGGTGCTGGGAGCTGAGAGTTGAGGGTCCTACCAATGAGGTTAATATAGGTAACTGAAGGGGTTGGGTGCTCAAGCTGGGGGTCCTTCTAATTGGTTTAATATAGGTAACTGAAGGGGCTGGGTGCTCAAGCTGGGGGTCCTACCAATGGTATTAATATAGGTAACTGAAGGGGCTGGGTGCTCGGAAATGGGGATCCTATCAATGGGGTTAATATAGGTAACTGAAGAAGCTGGGATCCCAGAGATGAGGGTCATTCCAATGGGGTTAATATAGGTAACTGAAGGGCTGGTTGCTCAAGCTGGGGATACTATCAATGGGGTTAATATCAGTAACTGATGGGGCTGAGTGCTCAGAGTTGGGAGGGTTCTACCAATGGTCTTAATATATGTAACTGAAGGGGCTGGGTGCTCAGAGCTGGGTTAATATTAACCAATGGGGTTAATATAGGTAATTGAAGAGGCTGGGGTCCTACCATTGGTGTTAATATAGGTAAATGAAGGTGTTGGGTTCTCAGAGCTGGTGGTCCTACCAATGGTGTTAATATAAGTAAATGAAGGGGCTGGGTGCCCACAGCTGGGGGTCCTACCAATGCTGTTAATATAGGTAATAGAAGGGTCTGGGTGCTCAGAGCTGGAGGTCCTACCAATGGTGTTAATATAGGTAACTGAAGGGGCTGGGTGCTCAGGAATGGGGTGCCTACCAACTGGGTTAATATTGGTAATTGATGGAGTTGGGTGCTCAAACTGGGGGTCCTACCAATGGGATTAATGTAGGTAACTGATGGGGCTGGGTGCTCAGAGTTGGGGGTCCTACCGATCGTATTCATATAGGTAACTGAAGGGGCTGGGTGCTCAGAGGTAGGGGGTCCTACTAATGGGGTTAATATAGATAACTGAAGGTCCTGGGAGCTCAGCACTAGGTGTCCTACCAATGGGATTAATATAGGAAACTGAAGGGCCCTGGTGCTCAAGCTGGGGGTCCTAGAAATGGGGTTAACATAGGTAACTGAAGGGGCTGGGTGCTCAAATGGGGGGTCCTACCAATGGGCTTAATGTAGGTAACTTATGGGGCTGGCTGCTCAGAGATAGGGGTCCTACCAATAGGATTAATCTAGGTAACTGAAGGGGCTGGGAGCTCATAGCTGAGTGTCTTACCAATGGTGTTAATATAGGTAACTGAAGGAGCTGTGTGCACAGAGCAGGAGACCTACCAATGGGTTAATATAGGTAACTGAAAGTGATGGGATCTCAGAGCTGAGGGTACTACCAATGGGGTTAATATAGGTAATTGAAGGGGCTGAGTGCTCAGAGCTGGGCGTCCTACAAATGGGGTTAATACAGGAAACTGAAGGGGATAGGTGCTCAAGCTGTGGATCCTACCAATGGTGTTAATATAGGCAACTGACTGGGATGGGTGCACAGAGCTGGGGGTCCTACCAATTGGGTTAATATAGGTAACAAGGGGATGGGTGCTCAGATTTCGGGGTCCCACCAATGGGGTTAATATTGGTAACTGATGGAGCTGGGTGCTCAGAGCTGCGGCTCCTACCAATGGGGTTAATATAGATATTTGAAGGGTCTGGGAGCTCAGAGCTGGAGTTCCTAACAATGGCGTTAATATAGGTAACCGAAGAGGCTGGGAGCTCAGAGTTGGAGATCCTACAATGAGGTTAATATAGGTAACTGAAGGGACTGGGATCTCAGAGCTGGGGTTCCTACCAATGGGGTTAATATAGGTAACTGATGGTGCTGGGTGCTCATACCTGGAGGTCCTACCAATCAGGTTAATATAAGAAACTGAAGGGCCTCAGTGCTCAGACCTGGGGGTCCTATCAATGGGGTTAATATAGGTAATTGAAGGGGCTGGGTACTCAGAGCTGGGGGTCCTACCAATGGAATTAATATAGGTAACTGTAGGGGTTGGGTACACAGACTTTGGGATCCTACCCCATGGGGTTAATATATGTAATTGAAGGGGTTATATGCTGAGAGATGGAGGTCCTACCAATGGACATACTGTAGGTACCTGAAGGGGCTTAGTGCTCAGAGCTGTGGGTCCTACCAATGGGGTTAATATACCTGGGAGCTCAGAACCGGGGGTCTTACCAATGGGGTTAATATAGGTAACTGATGGGACTGTGTGCTCAGAGCTGGGGGTCCTACAAAGGGGTTAATATAAGTAACTGGAGGGGCTGGGTGCTCAGAGATGGGGGTCCAACTAATGGGGTTAATATAGGTAATTGAAGGGTTGGGAGCTCAGAGCTAGGGCTTCTACCAATGGGTTATAATAGGTAACTGAAGGATCTGGTTGCGCAGAGCTGGGGATCCTACCAATGGGGTTAATATAGGTAAATGAAGGGACTAGGTGCTCAGAGCTTCGAGTCCTACCAATGGGGTTAATATAGATAACTGATGGGGCGGGGTGCTCAAAGCTGGGGGTCTTCCCAATGGGGTTAACATAGGTAACTGAAGGGGCTGGGTGCTGAGACCTGGAGTTCCTACCAGTTGGCTTAATGTAGGTAACTGAAAGGCCTGGGTGCTCAGAGCTGTGGGTCCTACCAATGGGTTTAATACAGGTAACTGAAGGGGCTGGGAAATCAGAGCTGTGGATCCTACCAAATGGGGTTAATTTAGGTAACTGATGGGGTTGGGAGCTTAGTGCTGGGGTCTTACCAATTGGGTTAATATAGGTAACTGATGGGGCTGGGTGCTCAGAGCTTGGGGTACTACCAAAGGAGTTAATAAAAGTAACTGGAGGGGCTGTGTGCTCAGAACTGAGGGTCCTACTAATTGGGTTAATATAAGTAATTGAAGGGGCTGGGAGCTCAGAGCTGGAGTTTCTACCAATGGGGTTAAAATAGGTAACTGAAGGGTCTTGTTGCGAAAACCTGGGGGTCCTATCAATGGAGTTAATATAGGTAAATGAAGTGGGTAGGTGTTCAGACCTGTGGGTCCTACCAACGGGGTTAATATACATAACGGATGGGACTGGGTGCTCAAAGCGAGGGGTCCTACCAATGGGGTTAACATAGGTAACTGAAGGAGCTGGGAGCTCAGAGCTGAGATTCCTACCAATGGATTTAATATAGATAACTGTAGGGGCTGGGTGCTCAGAGCGTGGGTCCTACCAATGGGGTTAATATAGGTAACTGAATATGATGGGAGCTCATAGCTGAGGGTCCTACCAATGGGGTTAATATACATGTCTGAAAGGGTTGAGTGCTCAGAGCTGGGGGTCCTAAAAATGGGATTAATATAGGTAACTGAAGGGGCACGGTGCTCAAGCTGGAAGTCCTACCCATGGGGTTAATATAGGTAACTGAAGGGGCTAGGTGCTCAGAGCTGAGGTTCCTACCAATGGGGTTAATATAGGTAACTAATGGGCCTGGGTACTCTGATACGTGGGTCCTACTAATGGGGTTAATTTTGGCAACTGAACTGGCTGGGTGCTCAGAGCTTGGGGTCCTAACAATGGGGCTAATATAGGTAACTGAAGGGGCAGGGTGCTCAGAGCTGGGGGTCCTACCAATCGGGTTAATATAGGTAAATGAATGGGCTGGGTGCTCAGAGCTGGGGGTTCTACCAAAGGGATTAATATCGGTAACTGAAAGTGATGGGAGCTCAGAGTTGAGGGTTCTACCAATGGGGTTAATATAGGTAATTGAAGACGTTGAGTGCTCAGAGCTTGGTGTCCTACCGATGGGATTAATACTACCAATGGGATTAATATAGGTAACTGAAGCGGATAGGTGCTCAAGCTGGTGATCCTACCAATGGTGTTAATGTAGGTAACTGATGGGCCTGGGTGCACAGAGCTGGGGGTCCTACCAATGGGGTTAATATAGGTAACTGAAGGGTCTAGGTGCTCAGATCGCCTACCAATGGGGTTAATTAATATAAGTAACTGATGGGGCTGGGTGCCCAGAACTGAGGGTCCTACCAACGGGGTTAATATAGGTAACTGAAGGGGCTGGGTGCTCAGAGCTCGGTGTCCTATCAATTGGCTTAATATAGGTAACTGAAGGGGCTGGATGCTCAGAGCTCTGTTAATATTAGCCAATGGGTTTAATATAGGTAACAGAATGGGCTGAGGTACTACCAATGGTGTTAATATGAGTAACTGAAGAGGCTGAGTGCTCAAAGCTGTGGGTCCTAAAAATGGCTGGGGTCCTAACAATGGGGTTAATATAGATAACTGAAGGGGATAGGTGCTCAAGCTAGGGATCCTACCAATGGTGTTAATATAGGTAACTGACTGGTCTGGGTGCACAGAGCTGGGGATCCTACCAATGGGTTTAATATAGGTAACTGAAGGGGCTGGGTGCTCAGAGTTGGGTGTTCTACCAATTGTTTTAATATAGGTAACTGAAGAGTCTGGATGCTTAGAGCTTGGGTAATATTAACCAGTGGCTTTAATATAGGTAAATGAAGGGGCTGAGGTACTGCCAATGGTGTTAATATAAGTAACTGAAGGAGCTGGGTGCTCAGATCTGCAGATCCTACCAATGGGGTTAATAATGGTTACTGATGGGGCTGGGTGCCCAGAGCGGAGGGTACTACCAAAGGGTTTAATATAGGTAACTGATGGGGCTGGCTGCTCAGAGCTGGGGGTCCTACCAATATGGTGAATCTAGGTAATTTAAGGGGCTGGGAGCTCAAAGCTGAGGGTCCTACAAATGGGGTTAATGTAGTTAACTGAAGGTGCTGAGTGCTCAGAGCTGGAGGTCCTATAAATTGGGTTAACAGGTAAATGAAGGGCTGGGAGCTCAGAGCAGGAGTCCTACCAATGGTGTTAATATAGGTAACTGAATGGGCTAGGTGCACAGAGCTGGTGGTCCTATCAATGGGGTTAATATAGGTTATAGAAGGGGCTGGGTGCTCAGGGCATGGGTCCTACCATTGGGGTTAATATAGATACTGAAGGTGCTAGGAGCTGAGAGTTGAGGGTCCTACCCATGAGGTTAATATAGGTAACTGAAGGGGCTGGGTGCCCAGAGCTGGGGGTCCTTCTAATCGGTTTAATATAGGTAACTGAAGGGGCTGGGTACTCAAGCTGGGGGTCCTACCAATGGTATTAATATAGGTAACTGAAGGGGCTGGGTGCTCAGAGATGGGAATCCTACCAATGGGGTTAATATAGGTAACTGAAGGGCTGGTTGCTCAAGCTGGGGATACTACCAATCGGGTTAATATAGGTAAATGATGGGGCTGGATGCTCAGAGTTGGGGGGGTCCTACCACTGGGGTTAATTTAGGTAACTGAAGGGGCTGGGTGCTCAGAGCTGGGTTAATATTAACCAATGGGGTTAATATAGGTAATTGAAGGGGCTGGGGTCCTAACATTGGTGTTAATATAGGTAAATGAAAGCGCTGGGTTCTCAGAGCTAGGGGCCCTACCAATGGTGTTAATATAAGTAACTGATGGGTCTGGGTGCTCACAGCTGGTGGTCCTACCAATGGGGTTACTATAGGTAATAGAAGGGGCTGGGTGCTCAGAGCTGGAGGTCCTACCAATGGGGTTAATATGGGTAACTGAAGGGGCTGGGTGCTCAGAGCTGGGTTAATATTAACCAGTGGGGTTAATATAGGTAATTGAAGGGGCTTGGGTCCTACCATTGGTGTTAATATAGGTAAATGAAGGCGCTAGGTACTCAGAGCTGGGGGTCCCACCAATGGTGTTAATATAGGTAACTGAGGAGCTGGAAGCTCATAGACGAGGGTCCTACCAATGGGTTTAATATAGGTAACTGAACGGGTTGGATGCTCTGAGCTGGGGATTCTACTTATGTGGTTAATATAGGTAACTGAAGGGGCTTGGTGCTCACTGCTGGGGGTCCTACCAATGCGCTTAATATAGGTAATAGAAGGGTCTGGGTGCTCAGAGCTGGAGGTCCTACCAATGGTGTTAATATAGGTAACTGAAGGGCCTGGGTGCTCAGGAATGGGGTTCCTACCAATGGGGTTAATATAGGTAACTGATGGGACTGAGTGCTGAGAGCTGGGTATCCTACCAATGGGATTAATATAGGTAACTTAAGGGGCTGGGAGCCCAGAAATGAGGGTGCTACCAATGGGGTTAATATAGGTAACTGAAGGGGTTGGGTGCTCAAACTGGGGGTCCTATCAGTGGGGTTAATATAGGTAACTGAAGGTGCTGGGAGCTCAGAGTTGGTGGTCCTACCAATGATGTTAATATAGGTAACTAATGGGGCTGGGAGCTCACAGCTGGGTGTCCTACCAATGGGTTTAATATAGGTAACTGAAGGGGCTGGGTGCTCGGAGATGGAGGTCCTACCAATGGGTTTAATATGGGTAACTGAAGGTGCTGGGAGCTCAGATCTGGGGGTCCTACCATTGGGGTTAATATAGGTAACTGAAGGACCTGAGTGCTCAAGCTGGAGCTCCTACCAATGGCGTTAATATAGTTAACTGAAGGGGCTGTGTGCTCAAGATGAGGGTCCTACTAAAGGGGTTAATATTGGTCACTGATGGGGCGGGGTACTCAGAGCTGTGGGTCCTACCAATGGGTTTAATATAGGTAACTGAAGGGGCTGGGAACTCAGAGCTGTGGGTCCTACCAATTGGTTTAATATAGGTAACTGAAGGGGCTGGGTACTCAAGCTGAGGGTTCTACCAATGGTGTTAATATAGGTAACTGAAGGGGCTGGGTGCTAAGGGCTGGGTTAATATTAACCAATGGGGTTAATATAGGTAACTCAAGGGTCTTGGTGCTCAGAGCTGGGGGTCCTAACAATGGCTGGGGTCGTCCCAATGGTGTTAATATAGGTAAATGCAGGTGCGGGGTGCTGAGAGCTAGGGGTTCTATCAATGGTGTTAATATAGGTAACTGAAAGTGCTGGGTGCTCTGAGCTGGGGATCCTACTAATGTGCTTAATATAGGTAACTGAAGGGGCTGAGTGTTCAAGTGGGAGGTCATACCAATGGGGTTAATATAGGTAACTGAAGGGGCTGGGAGCTCAGATCTGGGGGTCCTACCAGTGTTGTTAATATAGGTAACTGAAGAGGCTGGGTGCTCAGAGTTTGGGGTCTTACAAATGTGTTTAATAAAGGTAACTAAAGGTTCTGGGAGCTTAGATCTGGGGGTCCTACCAATGGTGTTAATATAGATAACTGAAGAAACTGGGTGCTCAAGATGGAGGTTCTACCAATGGGGTCAATAGAGGTAACTGAAGGGGCTGGGTGCTCAGAGTTGGGGGTCCTACAAATGTGTTTAATAAAGGTAACTAAAGGTGCTGGGAGCTCAGATCTGGGGGTCCTACCAATGGTGTTAATATAGATAACTGAAGAAACTGGGTGCTCAAGATGGAGGTCCTACCAATGGGGTCAATATAGGTAACTGAAGGGGCTGGGTGCTCAATCTGAGGGTCCTACCAATGGGGCTAATATGTGTAACTGATGGGGCTGGGTGCTCATAGCTGGGGGTCCTACCAATACGGTTAATCTAGGTAACTGAAGGAGCTGGGAGGTCAGAGTTGGAGGTCATACCAATGGGGTTAATATAGGTAACTGAAGGGTATGGGTGCTCAGAGCGTGGGTCCTACCAATGGGGTTCATATCGGTAACTGAATATGATGGGAGCTCTGAGCTGGGGGTCCTACCAATTGCTGAATATAAGTAAATGAAGGGGCTGGGTGCTAAGAGCTGTGGATCCTTCCAATAGCATTAGTATAGGTAACTTAAGGGGCTGGGTGCACAAACTTGGGGTTCCTACCAATGGGGTTAATATAGTTATCTGAAGGATTTGGTTGCTCAGAACTGGGGGTCCTACCAATGGGTTAATATAGGTCACTGAGGGGGCTAGGATGTCAGAGCCTGGGGTCCTACCAATGGGGTTAATATAGGTAACTGAAGGGGCTGGGTGGTCAGAGCTTGGGGTCCTACCTATTAGGTTAATATAGGTAACTGAAGGGGCTGAGTGCTCAGAGCTGGGGGTCCTAACAATAGGCTTAATATAGGTAATTGAATGAGTTGTGTGCTTAGAGCTGGTGATCCTACCAATGGGGTTAATATAGGTAACTGAATATGATGGGTGCTCACAGATCGGGGTCCTACCAATGTTGTTAATATAGGTAACGGAAGGGGCTGGGTGCTCAGAGTTGGGGGTCCTACAAATGTGTTTAATAAAGGTAACTAAAGGTGCTGGGAGCTCAGATCTGGGGTCCTACCAATGGTGTTAATATAGGTAACTGAAGAAACTGGGTGCTCAAGATGGAGGTCCTACCAATGGGGGTAATATAGGTAACTGAAGGGGCTGGGTGTTCAATCTGAGGGTCCTACCAATGGGGCTAATGTGTGTAACTGATGGGGCTGGATGCTCATAGCTGGGGGTCCTACCAATACTGTTAATCTAGGTAACTGAAGGTCTGGGAAGTCAGAGTTGGAGATCCTACCAATGGGGTTAATATAGGTAACTGAAGGGTCTGGGTGTTCAGAGCGTGGGTCCTACCAATGGGGTTCAAATAGGTAACTGATTATGATGCGAGCTCAGAGCTGGGGGTCCTACCAATTGATTAATATAGGTAAATGAAGGGGCTGGGTGCTAAGAGCTGTGGATCCTTCCAATGGCATTAGTATAGGTATCTCAAGAAGCTGGGTGCACAGACTTGGGGTTCCTGCCAATGGGGTTAATATAGATATCTGAAGGATTTGGGTGCTCAGACCTGGGGGATCTACCAATGGGTTAATATAGGTAAC
>NW_006409188.1:213754-215793 GCF_000296735.1 Chrysochloris asiatica | reverse complement strand
AGCTAGGTACAGGTCAGCATAGTGTAACATTTCCATATACAGGTTTCTAGTTACATGGCAGATGTGTCCTACGTGTCCATATACTGAGAGCTACCTATATGGCAGACATGTCCAAAATGCCCATATACAGAGAGCTAGCTACAAAATGCAGAGTAGTCAAACATTTCCAAATACAGAGTTCTAGGTACATGGAAGATGTGTCCAACGTGTCCATACACTGATAGCTAGCTATATAGTAGAGCAGTCTGACATTTCCATATACAGGGTAATAGCTACATGGCAGATGAGTCCAAGATGTCAATATACTGAGAGCTAGCTACATGGCAGATAAGTAAAATATGTTCATATACAGTGAGCTACCAACTTGGCAGGGTAGTCCAACATTTCCATAGACAGAGTTCTAGCTACAGGCAGATGAGTCTTACTTGTCTATATACAGAGAGCTAGCTACAAGGCACTGTAGTTCAACATTTCCATATACAGTGTTCTAGCTCATTGCACATGTGTCCAACATGTCCATATACTGACAGCTAGCTATATGGCAGACAAGTAGATTATGTTCATATACAGAGAGCTACCTACTTGGCAGATCAGTCCAACATATCCATGTACAGAGAGCTAGCTACATGGCAGACATGGTCAAAATGTACATATACAGAGAAATAGCCAAATGGCAGGGTATTGCAACATTTCCATTTACAAAGTTCTAGCTACATGGCAGATGAGTCCAGTGTCTCCATACACTGAGAGGTATCTCCATGGCAGAGTAGTACAACATGTCCATATATAGGGTACTAGCTTCCTGGTTAATGAGTCCAACATGTCCATACACTGAGAGCTAGCTACAAGGAAGACAAGTCCAGTATGTTCATATACAGAGAGCTACGTACTTGGCAGATCAGTCCAACATATCCATCTCAGAGATCTAGTTACATGGCAGACGTGTCAAAAATGTCTATATACAGAGAGCTAGCTGCATAGCAGTGTAGTGCAACATTTCCATATACAGAGTTCTAGCTAAAATGCAGATGTGTCCAACCTGTCAATATACTGAGAGATACCTACATGGGAGATCAGTTCAAAATATCCATGCACAGAGAGCTAGTTACATGGCAGATGAGTCCAAAGTGTTCATATACTGAGAGCTAATTACATGGCAGAGAAGTCCAATATGACCATATAAAGAATACTAGTTACATGGCAGATGTGTCAAATGTATCCATATACTGAGAGCTAGCTACATCGCAGACCAGTCCAATATGTTCATAAACAGAGAGGTAGCTACAAGGCAGGGTAGTGTAACATTTCCATATAAAGAGTTCTAGCTATATGGCAGATGTGTTCAACATGTCCATACCCTGAAAGCTGGCTACATGGCAGAGTAGTCCAACATGTCCATATAAGGATATTAGCTACATGGCAGATGAGTCCAACATATCCATACAATGAGAGCTAGCTATATGGCAGACAAGTCCAATATGTTTATAGACAGAGAGCTACATAATTGGCAAATCAGTCCAACATATCCATGTACAGAGAGTTAGATACATGGTTGACCAGTCCAAACTGTCCATATACAGAGAGCTAGCTACATGGTAGAATAATGCAACATTTCCATATACAGAGTTCTAGCTACACAGCAGATATGTCCAATCTCTCCATATATTGAGAGCTACCTACATGGCAGATCAGTTCAAAATATCCATGCACAGAGAACTAGCTACATTGCAGACAAGTCCGAAATGTCCATATACAGAGAGTTAACTACATGGCAGAATAGTGAATAATTTCCATAAACAGAGTTCAAGCTACATGGCAGATGAGTTTGAAGTGTTCATATACTGAGAGTTAGTTTCATGGCAAAGTAGTCCAACATGTACATATACAGGGCACTAGCTACCTGGCTGATGAGTCCAACATGTCCATATACTGAGAGCTAGCTATATGGCAGGCAAGTCCAGTACGTTCATATGCAGAGAGCTACCTATTTGGCAGATAAGCCCAACATATCCATGTACAGAGAGCTAGCTACATGGCAG
>NW_006409188.1:209416-213377 GCF_000296735.1 Chrysochloris asiatica | reverse complement strand
AGCTATATAGCATATGTGTCCAACGGGTCCATATGTTGAGAGATATGTATGTGTCAGATCAGTCCAAAATATCCTTGCACAGAGAGCTAACTACTTGTCAGATGAGTCCAAAAGGCCCATATACAGAAAGCTAGCTACATGGCAGGGAAGTGCATTATTTCCTTATATAGAGAGGTAGCAACATGGCAGAGTACTGCATCATTTCCATATGCAGAGTTCAAGCTACATGGCAGATGAGTCCTAAATGTCCATATACAGAAAGCTAGCTACATGGAAGGGAATTGCAACATTTCCATATACAGAGTTGCGTTACATAGCAGATGTGTCCAACATGTCCGTATACTGAGAGCTAGCTACATGGCAGACAAGTCCAATATGTTCATATACAGAAAGCTACCAACTTGGCAGATCAGTCCAACATATCCACGTACAGAGAGCTAACAGACGAGTCCAAAATGTCCACATACAGAGAGGTAGGTACATGGCAGGGTAGTGCAACATTTCCATATCCAGTGATCTAGCTACAAGGCAGATGAGTACAACTTGTATATATATAAAGATCTAGCTACATGGCAGGTATTTCAACATTTCCATAAGCAGAGTTCTAGCTACAAGGCAGATGAGTCCAACTTGTGTGTATACAGAGAGGTAGCAACATGGTATGGAATTGCAACATGTCCACATAATGAGAGCAAGCTACATGGCAGACAACTCCAATATGTTCATATATAGAGAGCTACCTAATTGACAGATCAGTCCAACATATCCATGTAGAGAAAGCTAGCTACATGGCAGACGAGTCCAAAATGTCCATATACAGACAGTATAACATTTCCATATACAGAGTTCTACCTACATGGCAGATGTGTCCAACGAGTCCATATTCTGAGAGATACCTACATGGCAGATCAGTCCATATACATTTCCATATACAGAGTATATGGGTAGTGCAACATTTCCATATACAGAGTTCTATCTACATGGCAGATGTGTCCAACGAGTCCATATTCTGAGCGCTACCTACATGGCAGATCAGTCCAAAATATTCATGCACAGAGAGCTATCTACATGTCAGATGAGTCTTAAATGTCCATATAAAGAGAGCTAGCTACACGGCAGAATACTGCATCATTTGAATATACAGAGTTCAAGTCACATGGCAGATGAGTCCAAAGTGTTCATATAATGAGAGCTGGCTACATGGCAGAGTAATCCAACATGTCCATATAAAGAGTACAAGCTACCTGGATAATGAGTCCAACATGTCCATATACTGAGACCTAGCTACATGGCAGAGTAGTGCAACGTTTCCGTATACAGTGTTCTAGCTACATGGCAGATGTGTCCAACATGTCCATATACTGAGAGCTACCTACATGGCAGATCACTCCAACATTTGCTTATAGAAAGTAGTAGCTACATGGCAGTTTTGTCCAACATGTCCATATACTGAGAGCTACCCACATGGCAGTCAAGTCCAATAGGTTCATATAAAGAGAGCTGCCTACTTGTCAGATCAGTACAACGTATCCATGTAAAGAGAGCTAACTTCATGGAAGATAAGTCTAAAATGTCCATATACAGAGAGCCATATACATGACAGGGTAATGCGACATTTCCATATAGAGACTTCTAGTTACAAGGCAGTCGAGTCCAACTTGTCTATATACAGAAAGCTAGCTACATGGCTGAGTAGTGCAACATTTCCATATACAGAGTTCTAGCTACATGGCAGAGGTGTCCAACGTGTCCTTATACAGAGAGTAACCTACATGAGAGAAGAATCCAAAATTTCCATGCACAGAGAGCTATCTACATGTCAGACGTGTCCAACTTGTCTATATACAGAGAGCTAGCTACATGGCAGAGTAGTGCACCATTCCCATACACAGAGTTCAAGCTACATAGCATATGTGTCCAACGTGTCCATATATTGAGAGCTAGCTACATCGGAGACAAGTCCAATATATTCATATACAGAGAGGTAGCTACATGGCAGGGTAGTGAAACACTTCCATATACAGAGTTCTAGATACATGGCAGATGTGTCCAAGCTCTACATATAATGAGAGCTACCTACATGGCTGATCAGTTCAAAATGCCCATGCACAGAGAGCTAGCTACATGTCAGACGAGCCCAAATGTCCATATAAGGAGAGCTAACTATATGGAAGAGTAGTGCATCATTTCATATACAGAGCTCAAGTTACATGGCAGATAAGTCCAAAGTGTTTATATAATCAGAGGTAGCTCCATGGCAGAGCAGTCCAACATGTCCATATACAGGATACTAGCTACATGGCAGATGAGACCAACATGTCCATATACTGAGAGCTAGCTACATGGCAGACAATTCCAAAATGTCCTTATACAGAGAGCTAGCTACATGGCAGGATTGTGCAACATTTCCATATACAGAGTTCTAATTACATGGCAAATGTGTCCAAGTTATCCAGATACTGAGAGTTACCTACATTGCAGACAAGTCCAATGTGTTCATATACAGAGAGCTACCTACTTGACAGATAAGTCCAACATATCCACGTATAGAGAACTAAGTACACGGAACACGAGTCAAAAATGTCCATATACAGAGAGCTAGCTACGTAGCAGAGTAGTGCAACACTTCCATATACAGAGTTCTATCTATATGGCAGATGTGTCCAACGTGTCCATATACTGAGAGCTAGCTATATGGCAGACAAGTTCAATATGTTCATATACAGAGAGCTACCTACTTGGTAGATCAGTCCAACATATCCATGTACTGTGAGCTAGCTACATGGCAGACGAGTCCGAAATATCCATATACAGAGAGCTAGCTACATGGCACGGTAATGCAACATTTCCATATACAGAGTTCTAGCTACAAGGCAGATGAGCCCAACTTATCTATATATAGACATCTAACTACATGGCAGTGTAGTGCAACATTTCCATATATAGAGTTCTAGCTACAAGGAGATGAGAACAATTAGTCTATATACAGAGATCTAACTACATGGCAGGGTAGTGCAACATTTCCATATACAGTGTTCGAGCTACAATGCAGATGAGTCCAACTTGTATATATACAGAGAGGTAGTTACATGGTACAGAATTGCAACATGTCCATATACTTAGAGCTAGCTACATGGCACACAAGTCTAATAAGTTCATATAAAGAGAGCTACCTACTTAGCAGATCAGTACAACGTATCCATGTACAGACAGCTAGCTTCATGGCAGATGAGTCCAAAATGTGCATATATAGACAGCTAGCTACATGGCAGGGTAGTGCAACATTTCCATATACAGAGTTCTACCTACATGGCAGATGTGTCCAACTTGTCCATAGACTGAGAGCTACCTAAATGGCAGATCAGTCCAAAATATTCATGCACAGAGACCTAGCTACATGTCAAATGAATTTTAAATGTCCATATACATAAAGATAGCTGCATGGCAGAGTAGTGCATCATTTTCATATACAGAGGTGAAGATACTTGGCAGATGAGTCCAAAGTGTTCATATAATGAGAGCTAGCTACATGACAGTGTAGTCGAACATGTCCAAATAAAGAGTACTAGCTACCTAGCTAATGATTCCAACATGTCCATATACTGAGACCTAACCACATGGCAGAGTATTCCAACATGTCCATATACAGGGTACTAACTACAGGGCAGATGAGACCAACATGTCCATATATTGAGAGCTAGATACATGGTAGACAAGTATAATGTGTTCATATACAGAGAGCTACCTACTTGGCAGATCAGTCAAACATATCCATGCACAGAGAACTAGCTACACGGCACACCAGTCCAAAATGCCCATATACAGACAGCTAGCTACATGGCAGGTTAGTGAAACATTTCCATATACAGAGTTCTAGCTACATGGCAGAAGTGTCCAACCTATCCATATATTGAGAGCTACCTACATGGCAGATCAATTCAAAATATCCATGCTCAGAGAA
>NW_006409188.1:207431-208720 GCF_000296735.1 Chrysochloris asiatica | reverse complement strand
CCAGAGAAAGATGAGGCTTTCTACTCCTGTAAAGATTTACACCCTCGGAAACCCTGTACAGGGTCGCTATGGGTCAAAAAACTGACTCAACGGCACTTAACAACAACAACAACAACAACAGCTAAATGGCAGTGTAGTGCAACATTTCCATAGACAGAGTTCTAGCTACAAGGCAGATGAGTCCAACGTGTGTATATACTGAGAGCTAGCTCCATGGCAGAGCAGTGCAACATTTCCATAAACAGAGTTCTAGCTACATGGCAGATGTGTAAAACATCCATTTACTGAGAGCTAGCTACCTGGCAGAGTAGTAAAACGTATATATATAGAAGGTAGTAACTACAGAGCAGATGAGTCTGACATGTCCATATACTGGGAGCTAGCTACATGGCAGACAAGTCCAATATGTTCATATACTGAGAGCTACCTACTTGGCAGATCAGTGTAACATATCCATGTACAGAGAGCTATCTACATTGATGAGTAATCCAATATGGTCCATATACAGGGTACAAGCTACATGGCAGGGTAGTGCAACATTTACATATACAGTGTTCTAGCTACATGGCAGAAATGTCCAATGTGTCTATATACTGAGAGCTAACTACATTCCAGAGATTCCTACGTGTCCATATACAGGCTCGTAATTACGTTGCAGATGAGTCCTACATGTCCATATACTGAGAGCTAGCTATATGGCAAAGTATTCCAACATGTCCATATTCAGGGTACCAGCTACATGGCATATGAGTCCAACATGTCCATATATTGAGAGCTAGTTATATGGCAGACAAGTCCAATATGTTCATATACAGACAGCTACCTACTAGGATGATCAGTCCAACATAACCATATACAGAGAGCTAGCTACATCGCCGATGAGTCCAAATTGTCCTTATACAGAGAGCTATCTATATGGCAGTTTAGTGCAACATTTCCATATGCAGAGTTATAGCTAGAAGTCAAATGAGTCCAACTTGTCTATATACAGAGAGCTAGCTACATGGCAGAGTAGTGCAACATTTCCATATCCAAAGGTCTAGCTACATCGCAGATGTCCCCAATGTGTCCATATACTGAGAGCTTGCTTCATGGCAGACAAGTCCAATATTCATATACAGAGAACTACCTACTTGGTAGGTCAGTACAACATATCCATATACAGAGAGCTAGCTACATGACAGACTAGTCCAAAATGTCCATATACATACAGCCAGCTGTATGCAGGTTAGTGCAACATTTCAATATACAGTGTTCTAGCTACAAGGCAGATGAGTCCAACTTGTCTA
>NW_006409188.1:206286-206797 GCF_000296735.1 Chrysochloris asiatica | reverse complement strand
GGTCACTCCAACATATCCATATACATGGAGCTAGCTATATGACAGACAACTCCAAAATGTCCATATACACAGACCTAGCTACATGACAGGCTTATGCAAAATGTTCATATACAGAGTTCTATCTATGAGGCAGATGAATCCAACTTGTCTATATACAGAGAGCTAGCTGCATGGCAGATCAGCATAAAATATCCATGAACAGAGACCTATTCACATGTCAGATGAGTCCAAAATGTCCACATACAGAGAGCTACCAACATGACAGAGTAGGGCATCATTTCCATATACAGAGTGCAAGCCACATGGCTAATGAGTCCAACATGTCCATATATTGAGAACTAACTTCATTACAGGATAGTGCAACATTTCCATGTACAGAGTTCTACCTACAAGACAGATGAGTCCAATTTGTTTATATACAGAGAGCTAGCTACATGACAGGGTAGTCCAACATTTCCATATACAGAGTTCTAGTTACATGACAGATGTGTCCAACGTGTCCATATACTGA
>NW_006409188.1:202853-205596 GCF_000296735.1 Chrysochloris asiatica | reverse complement strand
AGTTCGAAATATCCATGTACAGAGAGCTAGGTACATGGCAGACAAGTCCAAAATATCCATATACAGAGCCCTACCTACTTCGCAGATCAGTGCAACATATCCATGTACAGAGAGCTAGCTACATGGAAGAGTAGTGCAACATGTCCATATAAAGAGTACTAGCTACCTCACTAATTAGTTCAATGTGTCCATATTCTGAGAGCTAGCTACATGGCATACAAGTACAATATGTTCATATACAGAGAGCTAGCTCCTTGGCAGACAAGTCTAGTATGTTCATATACAGAGAGGTACCTTCTTGCCAGATCAGTCCTTCATATCCATGTACAGAGAGCTAGCTGCATTGCAGACGAGTAAAATGACCATATACAAAGAGCTACGTACATGGCAGGATAGTGCAACATTTCCATATACAGTGTTCTAACTACAAGGCAGATGAGTCTAACTTGTCTATATACAAAGAGCTAGCTACATGGCAGGGTAGTGCAACATTTCAGTATACAGTGTTCTAGCTACAAGACAGATGAGTCCAACTTGTCTATATACAGAGAGCTAGCTACATGGCATAGTAGTGGATCATTTTCATATATAGAGTTCAAGCTACATGGCAGATAAGTCTAAAGTGTTTGTATACTGAGAGCTAGCTACATGGCAAAGAAGTCCAATATGTCCATATTCAGTGTACTAGCTACAAGGCAGATGAGTCAACTTGTGTATAGAGAGAGAACTAGCTACATGTCAGAGTAGTGCATCATTTCCATATACAGGGTTCAAGCTACATGGCAGATGAGTCCAAAATGTTCATATACTGAAAGCTAGCTACATAGCAGATAAGTTCAATATGTTCATACACAGAGAGCTACCAACTTGGCAGATCAGTCCAACATATCCATGCACAGAGAACTAGCTACACGGCACACCAGTCCAATATATCCTAATATAGACTATTAGCTACCTGGCTAATGAGTCCAGCATGTCCATAAACTGAGAGCTAGTTACATGGCAGACAATTCCAATATGTTCATATACAGAGAGCTACTTACTTGGCAGATCAGTCAACCATTTCCATGGTAGATGAGTCAAAAATGTTCATATACAACGAGCTAGCTACATGACAAGGAGGTGCCACATTTCCATATACAGAGTTCTAGCTACAAGGCAAATGAGTACAACTTGACTTTATACAGACAGATAGCTATAGGGCAGGGTAGTGCAATATTTCCATATACAGAGTTCTAGCTACAAGGCAGATGAGTCCAACATGTCCATATTCAGGGTACTAGCTACATGGCATATGTGTCCAACATGTCCATATACTGAGAGATAGTTACATGCAGAGTAGTCCAACATGTCCATATACAGGATACTAGATTAAGGCAGATATGTTCAACATGTCTATATACAGAGAGATAGGTATATGGCAGAGTAGTGCAACATTTCAATATGCAGAGTTCAAGATACAATGCAGATGAGTCCAACTAGTCTATACACAGAGAGCTAGCTACAAGGCAAGGTAGTGTGACATTTCCATATACAGAGATCTAGCTACAAGGGAGATGTGTCGAATGTCTGCATATACTGAGAGCCACCTACATGGCAGATCTGTCCAAAATAGCATTGTACAGAGAGCTAGCTACATATCAGAAGAGTCCAAAATGTCAATATACAGCGAGCTTGCTACATGCCAGAGCAGTGCATCATTTCTCTTTACAGAGTTCAAGCTACATGTCAGACGAGTCAACAATGGCCATATTCAGAGAGCTAGCTATATAGCAGAGTAGTACAACATTTCCATATACAGAGACCTAGCTACATGGCAGATGTGTCCAATGTGTCCATTTGCTGAGAGCTAGCTACATTGCAGAAAAGTCCAATATGTTCATATACTCAGAGGTACCTACATGGCAGATCAGTTCAAAATATTTATGCACAGAGAGCTATCTACATGTCAGACGAGTTCATAATGTCCATATACAGAGAGCTAGCTACATGGCAGAGTAGTACATTATTTCCATATACAGATTTAAAGCTAAGTGGCTGATGAGTCCAAACTGTTCACATACTGAGAGCTAGCTACATGGGATAGTAGTCCAACATGTCCATATAAAGAGTACTAGCTACCTAGCTAATGAGTCCAACCTGTCCATATACTGAGAGCTAGCTACATTGCAGGACAGTGCAACATTTCCATATACAGAGTATTAGCTAAATGTCAGAAGAGTCCAACATGTCCATATACTGAGAGCTAGCCACATGTCAGACTAGTCCAATATGTTCATATATAGAGTGCTAGCTACATGGCAGGGTAGTGCAACATTCCCATATACAGAGTTCAAGCTAAATGGCACACGATTACAACATATCCATAAACAGAGTGCTAGCTACATGGCAGATGAGTCCATCATGTCCATATAGTGAGAAATAGCTACATGGCAGACAAGTCCATTATGTTCATATACAGAGAGCTACCTACTTGGCAGATCAGACCAATATATTCCTAGCTACATGGCAGACGAGTGTAAAATGTCCATGTACAGAGAGTTAGCTACATGGTAGTGTAGGAAAACATTTCCATATACACAGTTCTATCTACAAGGCAGATTAGTTCAACTTGTCTATATACTGAGAGCTAGCTACATGGCAGATAAATCCAATATGTTCATATACAGAGAGCTATCTACTTGGCAGATAAGTCAAACATATCCATGTACAGAGAGCTAGCGACATGACAGACGAGTCAAAA
>NW_006409188.1:202146-202753 GCF_000296735.1 Chrysochloris asiatica | reverse complement strand
ACTTGTCTATATACAGAAAGCTAGCTACATGGCAGAGTAATGCAACATTTCCATATACAGAGTTCTAGCTACATGGCAGATGTGTCCAACGTGTCTATATACAGAGAGCTAGCTACATGGCACATGAGTCCAAAATGTCCATATACTGAGAGCTAACTATGTGGCTAATCAGTCCTAAATATCAATGTACAGAGAGCTACCCACATGGCAGACGAGTCCAAAATGTCCACATACAGAGAGCTATCTACATGGCACACAAGTCCAATATGTTCATATACAAAGAGCTACCAACTTTGATGGGTAGTTCAAAATTTCCATATACAGAGTTCTAGCTACATGGCAGATATTTCCAACGTGTCCTTATACTGACAGCTGGCTACATGGCACAGCAGTTCAACATGTCCATATACAGGGTACCAGCTACATGGAAGATGAGTCCAACATATTCATATACTGAGAGCTAACTACAAGGCAGGCAATTCCAATAGGTACATATAAAGAGAGCTACATACTTGGCAGATGAGTCCAACATGTCCATATGCTGAGAGCTAGCTACATGGCAAAGTAGTGCAACATATCCATATACAGAGTTCTAGCTGCATGGTAG
>NW_006409188.1:200510-201143 GCF_000296735.1 Chrysochloris asiatica | reverse complement strand
TGGCAGATCAGTCCAATATTTCCATATACAGAATTCTAGCTATATAGCACATGAGTCCAACTTGTCCATATACTGAGAGCTAACTACATGGCAGTTTAGTCCAAAATATCCATGCACAAAAAGCTAGCTACATGTCAGACGAGTCCAAAATGTCCATATACAGAGAGCTAGCTACATGGCAGGGTAGTGCAACATTTCCATATACAAAGTTCTGGTTACAAGTCATATGAGTCCAACTTGTCTATCTACAGAGAGCTAGCTACATGGCAGGATTGTGCAACATTTCCATATACAGAGTTCTAGCTACAAGGCAGATGAGTCCTACTAGTCTATATAAAGAGAGTTAGCTACATGGCAGAGTGGTAAAACATGTCCGTATACAGAGTACTAGCAACATGGTAGTTGAGTCCAACATGTCCATATTCTGAGAGCTAGCTACATGGCAGACAAGTCCCATATGGTCATATACAGAGAACTACCTACTTGGCAGATCAGTCCAACATATCCATGTACAGAGAGCTAGCTTCATGGCAGACGTGTCCAAAATGTACATATACAGAGAACTAGCTACATGGCAGCATAGGGAAACATTTCCATGTACAGAGCTCTAGCTACAAGGCAGATGAGTCCAAC
>NW_006409188.1:199176-199956 GCF_000296735.1 Chrysochloris asiatica | reverse complement strand
AACGTGTCCATATACTGAAATTTATCTATATGGCAGGGAAGTCCAACATGTCCATATAAAGGGTATTAACAACATAGCAAATGAATCCGACATGGTCATATACGGAGAGCTTGCTACATGGCAGACAAGTTCAATATGTTCATATTCAGAGAGATAATTACAAGGCAGGATAGTGCAACATTTCCATATACAGAGTTAGAGCTACATCTCAGATTTGTCCAACATATCCAAATAGTGAGAGCTAGATACAAGGCAGAGAAGTCCAATATGTTCACATTACAGAGATCAACCTACTTGGCAGATGAATCCAACATGTCCATATGCTGAGATCTAGGTAATTGGCAGACAAATCGAATATGTTCATATACAGAAAGAAAGCTACATGGCAGGGTAGTGAACATTTCCATATACAGAGTTCTAGCTACATGGCAGATGTGTCCAACATGTCCATATACTGAGAGCTAGCTACATGGCAAAGTAGTCCTACATGTCCATATACAGGGTACTAGCTACATGGCAGATGAGTCCAACATGTCCATATACTGAGAGTTAGTTACAAGGAAGACAAATCCAATATGTTCATATATAGAGCGGTAGATGCTACATGGCTGGGGAAGTGCAACATTACCATATACAGAGTTCTAGCTAAAAGGCAGAAGAGTCCAACATGGCTATATACAAACAACTAACTACATGGCAGGGCAGTGCAACATTTCCATATACAGAGTTCTAGCTACAAGGCAGATGTGTTCAATGTTTCCATATATTGAGAGCTAGCTA
>NW_006409188.1:173179-173859 GCF_000296735.1 Chrysochloris asiatica | reverse complement strand
CATGGCAGACTAGTGCAACATTTCCATATACAGAATTCTAGGAACATGGCAAATGTGTCCAACTTGTCCATACACTGAGAGCTAGCTACATGGCAGAGCAGTCCAACATGTCCATATTCAGGGTAGTAGCTACATGGCACATGTGTCCAAAGTGAACATATACTGAGAGCCACCTACACGGCAGACAAGTCCAATATGTTCATATACAGAGAGCTAGCTACATGTCAGGGTAGTGCAACATTTCCATATACAGAGTTGTAGCTTCAAGGCATATGAGTCTACCCTGTCTATATACAGAGAGCTACCTACATGACAGGATAATGCAACATTTCCATATACAGATTTTTAGCTACAAGGCAGATGAGTCCAAATTGTCTATGTACAAAGAGTTAGCTACATGGCAGAGTAGTTCAACATCTCGATATACAGAGTTCTAGGTACATGCCAGAGGTGTCTAACGTGTCCATATACTGAGAGCTAACTACATGACAGAATAGTCCAACATGTCCATATACATGAAACTAGCAACATGGAAGATGAGTCCAACAAATCCATATACAGAGAGCTAGCTACAAGACAGAAAAGTCAAGTATGTTCATAAACAGATAGCTACCTACTTGGCAAATCAGTACAACAGTACAACATGTACATGTGCAGTTGTTGTTGTTGTTAAGTGCCGT
>NW_006409188.1:171265-172232 GCF_000296735.1 Chrysochloris asiatica | reverse complement strand
GTCCATATTGAGGATACTCACTACATGGAAGATGTGTCCAACGTATCAATAATCTGAGAGCCTGCTACATTGTGGACAAGTCCAATACAGAGAGCTACCTACTTGGCAGGTCAGTCCAACATATCCATGTACAGAGAGCTAGCTACATGGCAGATGAGTCGAATAAGTCTATATACACAGAGCTAGCTACATGGGAAGGTAGGACAAAAATTCCATATACAGAGTTCTAGCTACCAGGCATATGAGTCCAACTTGTCTTTATACAGAGAGCTAGCACCAGGGCAGTGTAGTGCAACTTTTCCATATACAGAGTTCTAGCTACAAGGCAGATGAGTCCAACTTCTCTATATACAGAGAGATAGCTACATGTCAGAGTAGTGCAACATTTATATATACAGAGCTCGAGCTACATGGCAGATGTGTCAAAGGTGTTCATATACAGAAGGCTACCTACATGGCAGAGTATACCAACATGTCATTATTCAGGGTAGTAGCTACCTGGCACATGTGTCCAATGTGTTCATATACTGAGAGTCACCTACATGGCAGACAAGTCCAATATGTTCATATACAGAGGGCTACCTACTTGACAGATCAGTCCAACATATCCACGTACAGAGAGATAGTTACATGGCAGACCAGTCCAAAATGTCCATATATAGTGAGCTAGCTACATGGCAGAGTACTTCAACATGTACATATTTAAAGTTCAGCTACAAGGCAGATGTGTACAACGTTTCCATATACTGAAGGCTAGCTATATGGCAGACAAAGCCAATATGTTCATACATAGAGAGCAAACTACTTGTCATGTCAGTTCAACATATCCATGCACAGAGAGCTAGCTACATGGCAGACTAGTGCAACATTTCCATATACAGAATTCTAGTTAAATGGCAGATGTGTCCAACGTGTCCATACACTGAGAGCTAGCTACATGGCAGAGCAGTCCAACATGTCCATATTC
>NW_006409188.1:169657-171165 GCF_000296735.1 Chrysochloris asiatica | reverse complement strand
CAGATGTGTCCAACATGTACATACACTGAGAGCTAGCTACATGGCAGAGCAGTCCAACATGTCCATATTCAGGGTAGTAGCTACATGGCAGATATGTCTAACGTGTCCATATAATGAGAGCCACCTACATGGCAGACAAGTTCAATATGTTCACATACAGAAAGCTAGCTACATGGCAGGGTAGTGCACCATTTCCATATACAGAGTTCTAGGTTCAAGGTAGATGAGTCCAACTTATCTATATTCAGAGAACTAGATACATGGCAGAGTAGTGAAACACTTCCATATACAGAGTTTTAGCTACATGGTTTTTCTATCCAACGTGTCCATATATTGAGAGCTATCTGTATGTCAGACAAGTCCAATATGTTCATACACAGAGAGCTACCTACTTGGAAGATCAGTCCAATATATCCATGTATATAGAGCTAGCTACATGGCAGACGAGTCCAAAATGTCCATATACAGAGAGCTACCTACATGACAAGAAAGTGCAACATTTCCATATACAGAGTTCTACAAGTCTACAAGTCAGAGGAGTCCAACTTATCTATATACAGAGATCTAAGTACATGGCAGGGTAGTGCAACATTTCCATATACAGAGTTCTAGCAACTTGGCAGATGCGTCCAACGTGTCCATATACTGAGGGCTAGCTACATGGTAGAGTACTCCAACATGTTCATATTCAGGGTACTAGCTACATGGCAGATGTGTCCAATGTGTCCATATACTGAGAGCCACCTACATAACAGACATGTCCAATATGTTCATTTACAGAGATCTAAATCCTTGACAGATCAATCCAACATATCCATGTACAGAGAGCTAGCTACATAGCAGACGATTTCAAAAGGTCTATATAGAGAGAGCTAGCTACACAGCAGGCAGCTGCAACATTTTCATATACAGAGTCCTAGGCACAAGGCAGATGAGTCCAACTTGTCTATATACAGAGAGCTAGATACATGGCAGAGTAGTGCAACATTTCCATATGCAGAGTTCTAGCAATATGGCAGATGTGTCCAACTTGTCCATATACTGAGAGCTACCTATATGGCAGACAAGTCCAATATGTTCACATACAGATAGCTACCTACTTGCAGATAAGTCCAATATATCCATGTACAGAGAGCTAGCTGCATGGCAGACGAGTCCAAAATGTCCATATACAGAGAGATAGCTACATGGCTAAGTAGTGCAGCATTTCCAGATTCTGAGTTCTAGCTACAAGGCAGATGAGTCCAACCTGTCTATAAACAGATAGCTAGCTATATGGCAGAATAGTACATCCTTTCCATATACAGAGTTCTGGCTACATGGCAGATGTGTCCAACGTGTCTATATACTGAGAGTCACCAACATGGCAGACAAGTCCAAAATGTTCAAATACAGAGATCTACCTACTTGGCAGATCAGTCCAACAAATCCATGTACAGAGAGCTAGCTACATGACAGACGAGTCCAAAATGTCCATATACAGAGGGCTACCTACATGGCAGGAAAGT
>NW_006409188.1:167065-168475 GCF_000296735.1 Chrysochloris asiatica | reverse complement strand
GATCTACCTACATGGCAGAGTAGTACAACATTTCCATATACAGGGTTCTAGGTATATGGCACATGTGTCCAACGTGTCCACACACTGAGAGCTAGCTACATGTCAGAGCAGTCCAACATGTCCATATACAGGGTACTAGCTACATGGCAGATGAGTCAAACATGTCCATATACTGAGAACTAGTTAGATGGCATACAAGTCCAATATGTTCATAAACAGAGAGCTACCTACTTCGCAGATCAGTGTAACATATCAATCTATAGAGAGCTCGTTTCGTGGCACACAAGTCTAAAATGTCCATATATAGAGAGCTAGTTATATGGCAGGGTAGTGTACCATTACCACATTCAGATTTCTTTCTACTAGGCAGATGAGTCCAACCTGTCTATATATAGATATCTAACTTCCTGGGATGGTAGTGCAACATTTCCATATACAGAGTTCTAGGTACATGGCAGATGTGTCCAACGTGTCCATACACTGAGAGCTAGCTAAATGGCAGAGCAGTCCAACATGTCCATATTCAGGGTCCTAGCTACATGACAGATGTGTCCAATGTGTCAATATACTGAGAGTTAGCTTCATAGCAGGGTAGTCCAACATGTCCATATTCAGGGTACTAGCTACGTGGCAGATGTGTCCAACTTGCCCGTATACTGAGAGCCATCTACATGGCAATCAAGTCCAATATGTTCATATACAGAGAGCTAGCTACATGGCATGCTAGAGTCACATTTCTATATACAGAGTTCTAGATACTAGGCAAATGAGTTCAACTTGTCTATATACAGAGAGCCAAATACATGGCAGAGTAGTGCAACACTTCCATATACAGAGTTCTAGCTACATGGCAGATGTGTCCAAAGTGTCCATATACTGAGAACTATCTATATGGCAGGCAAGTCCAATATGTTCCTAAACAGAGAGCTACATACTTGGCAGATCAGTCCATCATATCCATGTACAGAGGGCTATCTACATGGCAGATGAGTCCAAAATGTTCATATACAGAGTGCTAGATACTTGACATGGTAGCACAACATTTCCATATACAGAGTTCTAGCTACAAGGCAGATGAGTCCAATTTGTTTATATACAGAGATCTAACTACATGGCAGGGTAGTGCAACACTTCCATATACAGAGTTCTAGCTACATGGTAGATGTGTCCAACGTGTCCATATACTGAGAGCTAGCTATATGGCAGACAAGTCCAATATATTCATATACAAAGAGCTACGTACTTGGCAGATCAGTTCAACATATCCATGTACAGAGAGCTAACTACATGGCAGACGATTCCAAAATGTCCATATACAGAGAGATAGCTACATGGCAAAGTAATGCAACATTTCCATATTTAGACTTCTAGCTACACGGCAGATGATTACAACTTATCTATATACAGAGA
>NW_006409188.1:163551-164786 GCF_000296735.1 Chrysochloris asiatica | reverse complement strand
TCAAACTTGTCTATATACAGAGAGCTACATACATGATGGAGTAGTGCAACATTTCCATATACAAAGTTCTAGCTACATGGCATATGTGTCCAACGTGTCCATATACTGAGAGTTAACCACATGGCAGAGTAGTTGAACATGTCCTTATTCAGGGTAGTAGCTACATGGCAGAAGTGTCCAACATGTCCATATACTGAGAGTTAGCTACATGGCAATCTAGCATAATATGTTCATATTCAGAGAGCTACCTACTTGTCAGATCAGTCCAACATATCCATGTACAAAGAGCTAGCGACATGTCAGACGAGTCTAAAATGTCCATATACAGAGAGCTAGCTACAGGAAAGGGTAGTGCAACATTTCCATATATATAGTTCTAGGTACAAGACAGATGAATCAAACTTGTCTATATACAGAGAGCTACATACATGACGGAGTAGTGCAACATTTCCATATACAGAGTTTTAGCTACATGGCAGATGTGTCCAACGTGTCCATATACTGAGAGCTAGCTATATAGCAGACAATTCCAATATGTTCATATACAGAGAGCTACCTACTTAGCGGATCAGTCCAACATATCCATGTACAGAGAGAAAGCTACATGGCAGACAAGTCCAAAATGTCCATATACATAGAGCTAGCTACTAGGCATTGTAGGGCAGCATTTCCATATACAAAGTACTAGCTACAAAGCAGATGAGTTCAACTTGTCTATATAGAGAGAGCTAGCTACATGGCAGACTAGTGCAACATTTCCATATACAAAATTCTAGCTACCTGGCAGATGAGTCCAACGTGTCCATACACTGAGAGCTAGCTACATGGCAGAGCAGTCCAACATGTCCATATTCAGGGTAGTAACTACATGGCAGATGTGTCCAACATGTCCATATACTGAGAGTCACCTACATGGCAGACAAGTCCAAAATGTTCATATAGAGAGAGCTACATACTTGGTTGATCAGTCAAAGAAATCCATGTACAGAGAGCTAGCTACAGGACAGGTTAGTGCAACATTTCCATATACATAGTTCTAGGTACAAGGCAGATGAGTCAAACTTGTCTATATACAGAGAGCTACATGCATGACGGAGTAGTGCAACATTTCCATATACAGAGTTCTAGCTACGTGGCAGATGTGTCCAATGTGTCCATATACTGAGAGTTAGCTATATGGCAGACAAGTACAATATATTCATATACAAAGAGTTACATACTTGGCAGATCAGTTC
>NW_006409188.1:161108-162756 GCF_000296735.1 Chrysochloris asiatica | reverse complement strand
AGTTCTAGGTACATGGCAGATGTGTCCAACGTGTCCATTCACTGAGAGCTAGCTACATGGCAGAGCAGTCCAACATGTCCATATTCAGGGTACTACCTACATGATAGATGTGTCCAACGTGTCCATATACTGAGAGCTAGCTCCATAACAGAGTAGTCCATCATGTCCATATTCAGGGTAGTAGCTACATGGCAGATGTGTTCAATTTGCCCATATATTGAGAGCCATCTACATGGCAATCAAGTCCAATATGTTTATATACAGAGAGCTAGCTACATAGCAGGCTAGAGCCACATTTCCATATACAGAGTTCTAGCTACTAGGCAAATGAGTTCAACCTGTCTATATACATAGAGGCAAATACATGGCAGAGTAGTGTAACACTTCCATATACAGAGTTCTAGCTACATGGCAGATGTGTCCAACGTGTTTATATACTGAGAGCTATCTATATGGCAGGCAAGTCCAACATGTTCATATACAGAGAGCTACCTACTTGACAGATCAGTCCATCATATCCATGTACAGAGGGCTATCTACATGGCAGATGAGTCCAAAATGTTCATATACAGAGTGCTAGGTACTTCGCATGGTAGTGCAACATTTCCATATACAGAGTTCTAGCTACAAGACACATGAGTCCAACTTGTCTATATACAGAGATCTAACTACATGGCAGGGTAGTGCAACATTTCCATATACAGAGATGTAGCTACATGGCAGATGTGTCCAAGGTGTCTGTATACTGAGAGCTAGCTATATGGCAGACAAGTCCAATATATTCTTACACAAAGAGCTACATACTTGACAGATCAGTCCAACATATCCATGTACAGAGAGCTAACTACATGGCAGACGAATCCAAAATGCCCATATACAGAGAGCTAGCTACATGGCAAGGTAATGAATCATTTTCATATACAGAGTTCTAGCTCCATGGCAGATATATCCAACATGTACACATATTGAGAGCTAGCTACATGGCAGAGTAGTCCAAAATGTCCATATTCAGGGTACTAGGTACATGGAAGAGGTGTCCAAAGTGTCCATATACTGAGAGCCACCTCCATGGCAGAAAAGTCCAATATGTTCATATACAGAGAACTAACGACTTGGTAGGTCAGTCCACATATCCATGTACAGAGAGTTAGCTACGTGGCAGACGAGTCCACAATGTTCACATACAAAGAACTAACTACATGGCAAGGTAGTGCAACATTTCCATATACAGAATTCTAGCTACAAGGCATATGAGTCCAAATTGTCTATATACAGAAAGCTAGCTATATGGCAGAGTACTTCAACATGTACATATTCAGAGTTCTAGCTATATGCAGATGTGTACAAAGTCTCCATCTACCGAGGGCTAGCTATATGGCAGACAAGGCCAATATGTTCATATACATAGAGCAAACTACTTGGCAGGTCAGTTCAACATATCCATGCACAGAGAGCTAGCTACATGGCAGACCAATGCAACATTTCCATATACAGAGTTCTACGTACGTGGCACATGTGTCCAACTTGTTCATACACTGAGAGCTATCTACTAGCAGAGAATTCAACATGTCCATAATCAGGATAGTAGCTACATGACAGATGTGTCCAACATGCCCATATACTGAGAGCCACCTACATGGCAGACAAG
>NW_006409188.1:159921-160837 GCF_000296735.1 Chrysochloris asiatica | reverse complement strand
TGGTAGGGTAGTGCAACATTTCCATATACAGAATTCTAGGTACATGGCAGATGTGTCCAACGAGTCCACACACTGAGAGCTAGCTACATGACAGAGCAGTCCAACATGGCCATATTCAGGGTACTAGCTGCATGGCAGATGTGTACAACATGTCCATATACTGAGAGCTAGCTCCATAGCAGAGTAGTCCAACATGTCCATATTCAGGGTAGTAGCTACATGTCATATATGTCCAACTTGCCCACATACTGAGAGTCACCTACATGGAGACAAGTTCTATATGTTCATATAAAGAGAGCAAGCTACATGGCAGGGTAGTGCAACATTTCCATATACATAGTTCTAGGTACAAGACAGATGAGTCCAACTTGTCTATATACGGAGAGCTAGATACATGGAAGAGTAGTGCAACACTTCCATATACAGAGTTCTAGCTACATGGCAGATGAGTCCAACTTGTCTATATAGAGAGAGCTAGATACATGACAGGGTAGTGCAACATTTCCATATACAGATTTCTATCTACTTGGCAGATGAGTCCAACCTGCCTATATATAGAGATCTAACTTCCTGGTAGGGTAGTGCAACATTCCATATACAGAGTTTTAGGTATATATCAGATGTGTCCAACATGTGCACACACTGAGAGCTAGGTACATGGCACAGTAGTCCAACATGTCCATATTCATGGTACTAGCTACATGGCAGATGTGTCCAACGTTTCTATATATTGAAAGCTAGCTACATGGCAGAGTAGTCCAACATGTCCATATTCAGGGTAGTAGCTACATGGCAGATTTGTCCAACGTGTCCATATACTGAGAGCCACTTACATGGCAGACAAGTCCAATGTGTTCATATACAGAGAGCTAACTGCATGGCAGAGTAGTGCAACACTTTCATATACAGAGTTCTA
>NW_006409188.1:158426-159216 GCF_000296735.1 Chrysochloris asiatica | reverse complement strand
CAACATTTCCATATACAGAGTTCTATGTTCAAGGCAGATGAGTCCAACTTGTCAGAGTAGGGCAACTTTTCCATATACAGAGTTCTAGGTACATACCAGATGTTTCCAAAGAGTCCATACACTGAGAGCTAGCTATATGGAAGACAAGTACAATATGTTCATATACAGAGAGCTACCTACTTGGCAGATCAGTTCAACATATCGATGTACAGAGACCTAGCGACATGTCAGACGAATCTAAATGTCCAGATACAGAGAGCTAGCTACAGGGCACGGTAGTGCAACAATTCCATATACATAGCTCTAGGTACAAGGCAGATGAGTCAAACTTGTCTATATAAAGAGAGCTACATACATGACGGAGTAGTGCAACATTTCCATATACAGAGCTCTAGCTACATGGCAGATGTGTCCAACATGTGCATATACTGAGAGCTAGCTATATGGCGGACAAGTCGAATAAGTTTCTATACAGAGAACAACCTACGTGGCAGATCCGTCCAACATATCCATGTAGAGAGAGCTAGGACATGGCAGACGAGTTCAAAATGTCCAAATACAGATAGCTACCTAAATGGCAGCATAGTGCAACATTTCCATATTCAGAGTTCTAAATAAAAGGCAAATAAATCCAACTTGTCTATATACAAAGAGCTGGCTACATGGCAATGTAGTGCAACATTTCCATATATAGTGTTCTAGCCACATGACAGATGTGTCCAATGTGTCCATATACAGAGAGCTAGTTACATGGCAGACAAGTACAATATGTTCATATACAGAGAGCTAC
>NW_006409188.1:155492-157136 GCF_000296735.1 Chrysochloris asiatica | reverse complement strand
CTATATGTTCATATACAGAGAGCTACCTACTTGGCAGATCAGTCCAAAATATCCATGTACAGAGAGCTAGCTACATGGCAGGGTAGTGCAACATTCCCATATACAGAGTTAGAGCTATATGGCAGACGTGTCCAACGTGTCCATAGACTGAGAGGTAGCTACATGGAAGAGTAGTCCAACATGTCCATATACTGAGAACTAGCTACATGGAAGACATGTCCAATATGTTCAAAATCAGATTGCTATCTACTTCACAGATCAGTGTAACATATCCATGTATAGAGACCTTGCTACAAAACACACGAGTCCAAATGTCCATATACAGAGAGCTAGCTAAATGGCAGGGTAGTGCAACATTTCCATATACAGTGTTCTAGCTTCAAGTCAGATGAGTCCAACTTGTTTATATAAAGAGAGCTAGATATATGGCAGGAAAGTGCAACATTTCCATATACAGATTTCTATCTACTAGGCAGATGAGTCCAAACTGTCTATATACAGATATTTAACTTCCTGATAGGGTAGTGAAACATTTCTATATACAGAGTTATAGGTACATGGCAGATGTGTCCAACGTGTCCATACACTGAGAGCTAGCTACATGGCAGAGCAGTCCAACAAGTCCATATTCAGGGTACTAACTGCATGGCAGATGTGTCCAATGTGTCCATATCCTGAGAGCTAGCTACATGGCAGAGTAGTCCAACATGTCCATATTCAGGGTACTAGCTACATGGCAGATATGTCCAACTTACCCATATACTGAGAGCAACCTACATGGCAGACAAGTCCAATATGTCCATATTCAGAGAGCTTTCTACATGGCAGGATAGTGCAACATTTCCATGTACAGAGTTCTAGCTACATGGCAGATGTGTTCAACGTGTCCCTATACTGAGAACTAGCTACATGGCAGAGTAGTACAACATGTTCATATACAGAGTCCTAGCTACTTTGCAGAGGAGTACAACATGTCCATATACTGAGAGCTAGCTACATGACAGACAAGTCCAATATGTTCATATACAGAGAGCTACCTACTTACGAGATCAGTCCAACATATCCATGTACAGAGAGCTAGCTACATGAAAGGAAAGTCCAAAATGTCCATATACAGATAGCTAGCTACATGGCAGAGTAGTGCAATGTTTCCATATACAGAGTTCTAGTAACAACCTAGATGAGTCCTACTTTGTCTATATACAGAGAGATAGCTACATGGCAGTGTAGTGCAACATTTCCATATACAGAGATATAGCAACATGGCAGATATGTCCAGGTGTCCAAATACTGAAAGCTAGCTACATTGCAAAAAAATCCAATATGTTCATATACGGAGGATTACCTCCTTGACATATCAGTCCAACATATCTATGTACAGAGAGCTAGGTACATGGCGGATGAGTCCAAAATGTCTATATACTGAGAGCTAGTTATATGACAGACAAGTCCAATATGTTCATATACAGAGTTCTAGGTACAAGGCAGATCAGTGAAACATATCCATGTACAGAGAGCTAGCTACATGTCAGACGAGTCCAATATGTCTATATACAGAGAGCTAGCTACATGGCAGTGCAGTACAACATTTCCATATATAGAGTTCTAGCTACATGACAGATGTGTCCAACGTTTCCATATACT
>NW_006409188.1:154746-155262 GCF_000296735.1 Chrysochloris asiatica | reverse complement strand
CAGAGAGCTAGCTACATGGCAGTGTAGTGCAACATTTCCATATACAGAGTTCTAGCTACATGGCAGATGTGTCCTTTGTGTCCAAATACTGAGAGCGAGCTACATGGCAAACAAGTCTAATATGTTCATATACAGAGGGTTACCAATTGGAAGATCAGCTATTTGGCAAACGAGTCCAAAATGTCCACATACAGAGACCTAGCTACATGGTAGGGTAGTGCAACATTTCCAAATACAGAGTTCTACATAAAAGGCAAATAAGTCCATCTTATCTATATACAGAGAGTAAGCTACATGGCACAGTAGTGCAACACTTCCATATAAAGAGATCTAGCTACATGTACTGAGAGCCACCTGCATGACAGACATGTCCAATATGTTCATATACAGAGATCTACCTACTTGGCAGATCAGTCCAATGTATCCATGTACAGAGAGCTAGCTACATGGGAGACGAGTCGAAAATGTCCAAATAAAGAGAGCTAACTGCATTGCAGGGTAGTGAACAAAGTTCTA
>NW_006409188.1:149742-152986 GCF_000296735.1 Chrysochloris asiatica | reverse complement strand
AGAGAAATCCAAAATGTCCATATACAGATAGCTAGCTACATGGCAGGGTAGTGCATCATTTCCATATACAGAGTTCTAGCAGTAAGGCAGATGAGTCCATCTTATCTATATACAGAGAGCTAACTACATGGCATAATAGTGCAACATTTCCATATACAGAGTTCGAGCTACGTGGCAGATGTGTCCAACGTGTCCATATACTGAGAGCTAGCTACATGGCAGACACGTCCAGTATGTTCATATACAGAGAGCTACATAATTATCAGATCAGTCCAACATATCCATGTACAGAAAGCTAGTTACTTGGCAGACAAGTCCATAATATCCATATACAGAGAGCTAGCCACATTCCCCGGTAGTGCAACATTTCCATATACAATGTTCTAGCTACAAGGTAGACGAGTCCAACTTCTCTATATTCAGAGTGCTAGCTAAATGTCAGAGTAGTGCAACATTTCCATATGCAGAGTTCTAGCTACAGAGCAGATGTGTCCAACATGTCCATATACTGAGAGTTTGTATAGGGTAGAGTAGTCCAACATGTCTAGATTCATTGTAGTAGCTACATGGCAGATGTGTCCATCATGTCCATATACTGAGAGCCACCTACAGGATAGACATGTCTTATGTGTTCATACACAGAGAGTTACCTACTTGGCAGATCAGTTCAACATATCCAAGTACAAATAGCTAGCTACATGGTAGACGAGTCCAAAATGTCCATATTCTGAGAGCAAGCTACATGCAGGGTAGTGCAATATTTCCATATACAGATTTCTAGCTAAAAGACACATGAGTACAAATTGTTTATATAAATAGAGCTAGCTACATGGCAGAGTACTCCAACATGTTTATATTCAGAGTTCTAGCTATTTGGCAGATGTTTCCTATTTGTCCATATACTGAGATCTAGCTACATGGCAGACATGTCCAATATGTTCATATACAGAGAGCAACTTACTTGGCAGATCAGTTCAATATATTCATGTACAGTGAGCTAGCTAAATTGCAGAGGAGTCCAAAATGTCCATATACAGAGAGCTAGCTACATGTCAGGGTAGTGAAACATTTCCATATACAAAGTTCTAAGTAAAAGGCAGATGAGTCCAACTTGTCTATATATAGAGAGGTAGCTACATGACAGAGTAGTGCAACATTTCCATATACAGAGTTCTAGGTACATGACAGAAATGTCCAACATGTTCATACACTGAGAGCTAGCTACATGACAGAATCATCCAACATAGTCATATACATGGTACTAGGTACATTACAGATGAGTATAACATGTCCATATACTTAGAGCTACCTACTTTGCTGATCAGTGTAACATATCCATGTTCAGATAGGTAGCTACATGGCAGATGAAACCAAATATCCATATACAGAGAGTTAGCTACATTGCAGTGTATAGTAACATTTACATGTAAAGAATTCTAGCTACATGGCAGATGAGTCCAACATATCCATGTAGAGAACTAGTGTCATGGCAGACGAGTCTAAAATGTCCATTTACAGAGAGCTAACTACATGGCAGGGTAGTCCAACATTTCCATATACATAGTTTTAGCTATAAGGCAGATGAGTCCAACTTGTCTATATACAGAGAGCTAGATACATGGCAGAGTACTGCAACATTTCCATACTCAGCGTTCTAGCGACATGGCAGATGTGTTCAATGTATCCATATACTGAGAGCTATTTACATGGCAGAGTAGTTCAACATGTCCATATACAGGAAACTATCTACATGACAAATTAGTCCAACATGTCCATATACTGAGAGCTATCTACGTGACAGAGTAGTGCAACATTACCATATACAAACTTCTAGCTACCTGGCAGATATGTCCAACGTGTCCATATACAAACAACAAGATACATGGCAGACAAGTCCAATATATTCATATACAGAGATCTAGCTACTTGACAGATCAGTCCAACAAAACCATTTACAGAGAGCTAGCTTCATGGCAGATGAGTTCAAAATGTCCATATACAAAGAGCTAGCTATATGGAAGGGTAGTGAACATTTCCATACACAGAGTTCTAGCTACAAGGCAGATGAGTCCAACTTGTCTATATACAGAGAGCTAGCTACATGTCAGAGTAGTGCAACATTAACATATACAGAGTTCTAGCTACAGAGCAGATGTGTCAAAGGTATTCATACACAAGGAGCTACATACATGGCAGAAAAGTACTAAATGTTCATATACAGAGAGCTAACTAATTGGCAGATCAGTACAACATACCCATGTACAGAGAGCTAGCTACATGGCAGACGGGCCCAAACTGTCCATATACAGAGCACTAGCTACATGGCATGCTAAAGCAACATTTCAATATGCAGCTTTCGATCTACATAGCAGCTGTATACAACGTGTCCATGATAGCTACCTAAAGGGCAGGCAAGTCCTATATGTTCATATACAGAGAGTTACCTACTTGGCAGATCACTCCAACGTATCTATGTACAGCGAGCTAGCTACATGGCAGACAAATCCAAAATGTCCATATATAGAGAGATAGCTACATGGCAGAATAGTGCAACAATTCCATGTACAGAGTTTGAGCTTCAAGGCGGAGGAGTCCAACTTGTCTATATACATAGAGCTAACTACATTGCAGATTAGTGAAACATTTCCATATACAGAGTTCTAGCTACGTGGCAGATGCTTCCAACGTGTCCATATACATAGAGCTAGCTAAATCACAGACACGTCCAGTATGTTCATATACAGAGAGCTACATACTTACCAGATCAATACAACAGAGAGCTAGCTACATGGCAGATGAGTCCAAAATATCCGTATACAGAGAGCTAGCCACATGTCAGGATAGTGCAACATTTCCATATACAGAGTTCTAGCTAAAAGGCAGATGATTACAACTTGTCTGTATTCAGAGAGCTAGCTAAATGGCAGTGTAGTGCGACATTTCCATATGCAGAGTTCTAGCTACGTGGCAGATGTGTCCAACGTGTCCATATACAGAGAGCTACTTACATGGCAGAGCAGTCCAAAATATCCATGCACAGAGAGCTAGCTACATGTCAGACGAGTCCAAAATTTCAATATACAGAGTGGTAGCTACATGGCAGAGTAGTGCATCATTTCCATATACAGAGTTCTAGCTACAAGGCAGAAGAGTCCAACTTGTCTATATACCGAGAGCTAGCTACATGGCAGAGTAGTGCAAATTTCCACATACATAGTTCGAGGTACATGGCAGATGTGTCCAA
>NW_006409188.1:147459-148878 GCF_000296735.1 Chrysochloris asiatica | reverse complement strand
ATGGCGGAATACTCCAACATGTCCATATTCAGAGTTCTAGCTACATGGCAGATGTGCACAACGTTTCCATATACTGAGAACTAGCTACATGGCAAACAAGTCCAATATGTTCATGTACAAAAAGCTAATTACTTGGCAGATCAGTCAAAATATCCATGTACAGAGAGCTAGCTACATGGCAGAGGAGGCCAAAATGTCCATATACAGAGAGTTAGCTACATGGCAGGGTACTGCAACGTTTCCGTATACAGAGTTCTAGTTACAAGGCAGATGAGTCCAACTTGTCTATAAACAGAGAGGTAGCTACATGGCAGAGTAGTGCAGCATTTCCATATACAGAGTTTTGATACATGGGAGATGTGTCCAACGTGTCCATAAACTGAGAGCTACCTACATGGCAGAGCAGTCCAACATATCCATATACAGGGTACTACCTACATGGTAAATCAGTACAAAATATCCATATACAGAGAGCTAGCTACAAAACAGAAAAATCCAGTATGTACATAAACAGATAGCTACCTACTTGCCGCATTAGTCCAACATATCCTTGTACAGAGAGCTAGCTACATGGCAGACGAGTCCAAAATCTCCATATACAGACAGCTAGCTACATGGCAGGGTAGTGCATCATTTTCATTTACAGAGGTCTACCTACAAGGCAGATGAGTCCAATTTGTCTATATACAGAGAGCTAGCTACATGGCAGAGTAGTGCAACATTTCCACATACAGAATTCTACCTACATGGCAGATGTGTCCAAAGTGTCCATATACTGAGAGCTACCTACATGACAGATCAGTCCAAATTATACATGTATAGAGAGCTAGCTACATGGCAGACTAGTCCAAAATGTCCACATACAGAGAGCTACCTACATGGCAGGGTAGTGCAATATTTCTATATACGGAGTTCAATCTACAAGTCAAATTAGTTCAACTTGTCTATTTACATACAGCTAGCTACATGGCAGAGTAGTATTTCCATTTACATAGTTCTAGCTACATGGCTGATGTGTGACAATGTGTACATATACTAAGAGCTACCTACATGGCAGATTAGTCCAACATATCCATGGACAGAGAGCTAGCTATATTACAAATGATTAAAAATTGTCCATAAACAGAGAGCTAGCTACATGGCAGGATAGTGAAACATGTCTATATACAGAGTTCTAGCTACATGGCAGATGTGTCCAACTTGTCCATATACTGAGAGCTAGCTACATGGCAGACAAATCCTATATGTTCATGTACAGAGCACCACCTACTTGGCAGATCAGTTCAACATATCCTTGTACAGAGAGCTAGCTACATGTCCGATGAGTCCAAAATGTCCAGATACAGAGAGCTAGCTACATGACAGGATAGTTCAACTTTTCCATCTACAGAGTTCCAGCTACAAGGCAGATGAGTCCAA
>NW_006409188.1:131893-132344 GCF_000296735.1 Chrysochloris asiatica | reverse complement strand
GTGCCAAACGTGTCCATATACTGAGAGCTAGCTATATGGCAGAGAAGTCCAATATGTTCATATAAAGTGAGCTAGCTAAATGCCAGGGTAATGCAACATTTCCATGTACAGAGTTCTACGTAGAAGACAGATGAGTCCAAATCGTCTGTATACAGAGAGCTAGCTACATGATAGAGTAGTGTAACATTTCCATATACAGACTTCTAGGTACATGGCAGATGTATCCATCCTGTCCATACACTGAGCGCTAGCTACGTGGCAGAGCAGTCTGACATGTCCATACACAGGGTAATAGCTACATGGCAGATGAGACCAATATGTCCATATACTGAGAGTTAGCTACATGGCAGCCAAGTAAATTATGTTCATATACAGAGAGCTACCTACTTGGCATGGTAGTGCAACATTTCCATATTCAGAGTTCTAGATACAATGCAGATGATTCCAACTT
>NW_006409188.1:129780-130576 GCF_000296735.1 Chrysochloris asiatica | reverse complement strand
CCATGTACAGAGAGCTAGCTACATGGCAGACGAGTCCAAAATCTCCATATACAAAGAGCCAGATACATGACAGGGTAATGTGACATTTCTATATATAGAGTTCTAGCTCCAAGGTAGTCGAGTCCAACTTGTCTATATACAGAAAGCTAGCTACATGGCTGAGTAATGCAACATTTCCGTATACAGAGTTCTAGCTACATGACAGATGTGTCCAACATGTCCTTACACTTAAACCGAGCTACATGGCAGAGGAGTCCAACATGTCCATATACAGGATACTAGCTACATGGCAGATGAGTCCAACATGTCCATATTCTGAGAGCTAGCTACATGACAGACAAGTCCAATATGTTCATAGACAAAGAGCTACCTACTTGGCAGATCAGTCCAACATAATCATGTACAGAGAGCTAGATACATGGCTGTCCAGTCCAAAATGTCCATATACAGAGAGCTACCTACATGGCAAGGTAGTACAACATTTCAATATACAGAGTTCTAAAGACATGACAGATGAGTCCAACTTGTCTATATACAAAGAGATTGCTACATGGAAGGGTATTGCAACATTTCCATAAACAGTGTTCTAGCTACATGGCAGATGTGTCCAACGTGTTCATATACTGAGAGCTACCTACATGGCAGATCAATCCAAAATATCTATGCGCAGAAAGTTAGCTACATGTTAGAGGAGTCCAACTTGTCTATTTACAGAGAGTTAGCTACATGGCAGAGTAGTGCATCATTCCCATACAAAGAGTTCAAGCTACATGGCAGATGTGTCCAACGAGTCCAT
>NW_006409188.1:123287-126775 GCF_000296735.1 Chrysochloris asiatica | reverse complement strand
ACATGGCAGGGTAGTGCATCATGCCCATATACAGAGTTCTAGGTACAAGACAAATGAGTCCAAAATGTCCATATATAGAGAATTAGCTACTTGGCATAATAATGCAACATTTCCATGTACAGAATTGTAGGTACATGGTAGATGTGTTCAACGTGTCCATACACTGAGAGCTAGCTAAATGGCAGAAAAGCCCAACATATCCATATACAGTGTACTAGCTACATCGCAGATGAGTCCAACATGTCCATATACTGAAAGCTAGCTACATGTCATACAAGTCCAATATGTTCATATACAGAGAGCTCCCTACTTGGCAGATCAGTATAACTTATCCATGTACAGAGAGCAAGCTACATGGCAGATGAGAACAAAATGCCCATATACAGAAAGCTAGCTACATGGCAGTGTAGTACAACATTTCCATATACAGAGTTCTAGGTTCATGGCAGATGTGTCCAAAGTGTCCATACCCTGAGAGCTTGCTACATGTCAGAGTAGTCCAACATGTCCATATACAGAAAGTTAGCTACTTGGCAGTTCAGTCTAAGATATCCATGTACAGAGAGCAAGCTAAATGGCAAAAGAGTCTAGAACATTTACAAATTTCTAGGTAAAAGGCAGATGAGTCCAAGTTGTCTATATACAGAGAGCTAGATACATGGCAGTTTAGTACAACATTTTCATATACAGCATTCTAGCTACATGGCAGATGTGTCCAACGTGCCCAAGTACTATAAGCTAGCTACACGGAAGACAAGTCCAATATGTTCATATACAGAGAGCTACCTACTTGGCAGAACAGTCCAAGATATCCATGTACAGGAAGCAAGCTACATGGCAAAAGAGTCTAAAATATCTACAAACAGAGAGCTAGCTACATGGCAGTGTAGTGCAACATTTCAATACACAGTGTTCTAGTGACATGGCAGATGTGTCTAACATGTCCATATACTGAGAACTAGCTACATGGCCGATAATTACAATATGTTCATATAAAGAGACTTGCCTACTTTGCAGATCAGTGCAACATATCCATGTACAGAGAGCTAGCTACATGTCATACGAGTCCATAATGTCCATGTACAGAGAGCTAGCTACATGGCAGGGTAATGCAACATTTCCCTATATTGGGTTCTAGCTACAAGGCAGATGACTGCAACTTGTCTTTATACAGAGAGCTAACTATATTGCAGGGTTGTGCAACATTTACATATACAGAGTTCTTGCTACATGGCAGATGTGTCCATGGTTTCCATATACCGTGAACTAGCTACATGCCAGACAATTACAATATGTTCATATACAGAGAGCTACCTACTTGGCAGATCAGTCCAACATATCCATGTACAGATAACTACTAGGCAGTGTAGTGCCACATTTCCATATACAGAGTTCTCAGTACAATGCAGATATGTCCAACGTGTCCATATACTGAGAACTAGCTACATGACTGACAATTACAATATGTTCATATACAGAGAGCATCTACTTCACAGATCAGTCCAACATATCCATGTACAGAGAGCTAGCTACGTTGGAGACGAGTACAAAATATCCATATTCAGAGAGATAGCTACATGGCAGGGTAGTGCATCATGCCCATATACAAAGTTCTAGGTACAAGACAGATGAGTCCAAAACGTCCATATACAGAGAACTAGCTACTTAGCAGAATAGTGCAACATTGCCATATACAGACTTCTAGGTACATGGCAGATGTGTCCATACACTGAGAGCTAGCTACATGGCAGAAAATTACAACATATCCATATACAGGGTACGAGCTACATGGCAGATGAGTCCAACATGTCCATATACTGAGAACTAGCTACATGGAAGACAAGTCCAATATGTTCATATACAGAGAGGTCCCTACTTGGCAGATCAGTTCAATGTATCCATGTAAAGAGAGCAAGCTACATGGCAGTCGAGAAAAAAATGTCCATATACAGAGAGCTAGTTACATGGCAGAGTAGTGCAACATTTCCATATACAGAGTAATAGCTACATGGCAGATGTGTCCAAGGTTTCCATACACTGAGAGATAGCTACATGGTAGATGTGTCTAAGGTGTCCATAAATTGAGAGGTACCTATATGCAAGACACGTCCAATATGTTCATACACAGAGAGCTACCTACTTGGCAGATCAGTCCAACATATCCATGTACCTAGAGCTAGCTACATGACAGATGAGTTCAAAATGTCCATATACAGAGCGCTACCTACTTGGCCGATCAGTCCAACATATCTATGTACAGAGAGCTAGCTACATAGCAGGGTAGTGCAACATTTGCTTATACAAAGTTAAAGCTACAAGGCCGATGAGTCCAACTTGTCTATATACAGACAGCTATCCACATGAAAGGTTAGTTTAACATTTCCTTATATAGCATTCTAGTAAGTGTCAGATAAGTCCAATTTGTCAATATACAGAGAGCTAGTTACATGGAGAGTAGTGCAAAAATTTCATATACAGAGTTCTACCTACATGGCATATGTGTCCAACATGTCCATATACAGAGAGCTAGCTACATGGCAGACGAGTCCAAAATATCCACATTCAGAGAGCTAGTCACAAGGCAGGGTAGTGTCACATTTCCATGTACAGATTTCTAGCTACATAGCAGATGTGTCCAACGTGTCCATATTCAGGGTAGTAGTTACATGACAGATGTGTCCAACGTGTCCATATACTGAGAGTCAACTACAGGGCAGACAAGTCCAATATGTTCATATACAGAGAGCTACCTACTTGGCAGATGAGTCCAAAGAGTCTATATACAGAGAGCTAGCTATATGGCAGAGTAATGCAACATTTCCATATAGACAGTTGTAGCTAAACGGTAGATGTGTCCAATGTGTCCATATTCTGAGAGCTATCTAAATGGCAGAGTAGTTCAACATGTCCATATTGAAGGTAGTAGCTACATTGCAGATGTGTCCAACATGTCCATATACTGAGAGCTAGCCACATGGCAGATATGTCAAATATGTTCATATACAAAGAGCTACATACTAATCAGATCAGTGCAACATATCCATGTACAGAGAGTTAGCTACATGGCAAACGAATCTAAAATGCCCATATACAGAGAGTTAGCTACATGGCACGTTAGTGCAACATTTCCACATAGAGTGTTCTAGATACAAGACAGATGAGTCTAACTTGTATATATAGAGAAAGCTAGCTACATGGCAGAATAGTGCAACATTTCCTTATACAGAGTTCTAGCTACATGGCAGATGTGTCAAACTTGTCCATATACTCAGAGCTAGATACCTGGCAGAGTATTACAACATGTCCATATACTGAGAGCTAGCTACATGGCAGACAAGTCCAATATGTTCCTATACAGAGAACTACATACTTATCAGGTCAGTCCAACATATCCATGTCAGACGAGTCCAAAATGTTCATGTACAGAGATCTAGCTACATGGAAGGGAAATGCAACATTCTCATATACAGAGTTTTAGCTACAAGGCA
>NW_006409188.1:121035-121582 GCF_000296735.1 Chrysochloris asiatica | reverse complement strand
TGCCTCATGTCCATGTACTGAGAGCTAGCTACATGTTCGATGTTTCCAAAATGTCCGTATACTGATAACTAGCTACAATGCAGAGTCGTGTAACATTTATATATACAGAGTTCAAGCTACATGGCAGTTGTGTCCAAAGTGTTCATATACTAAAAGCTTGCTATATGGCAGAGTAGGCCAACATGTCCATATACATTATGCTAATTACATGACACATGATTCCAACATGTCCAAATACTCAGAGCTAGATACATGGCAGACAAGTCCAATATGTTCAAATACAGAGACCTAACTACTTGGCAGATCAATCCAACATATCCATGTACAGAGAGCTAGATATATGGCAGACCATTCCAAAATGTCCATATACAGCAAGCTAGCTACGTGGCAGGGGTAGTGCAACATTTCCATATACAGAGTTCAAACTACATAGCAGATGTGTCCAACATGTTCATATACAGAGAGACAGCTACAAGGCAGAAAAGTCCAATATGTTCATATAGAGAGAGCTACCTACTTGTCAGATAAGTACAACATATCCATGTAT
>NW_006409188.1:115475-118545 GCF_000296735.1 Chrysochloris asiatica | reverse complement strand
TACTTACTTGGCAGACCAGTCGAACATATTAATGTTCACAGAGCTAGCTACATGGCAGACGAGTTCAAAATGTCCATATACAGAGAGCTAGTCACATGACAGGGTAGTGCAACATTTCCATGTACAGAGTTTTAGCTACAAGGAAGATGAGTCCAACTTGTCTATATACAGAGCGATACGTACATGGAAGAGCAGTCCAACATGTACATATTCAGGGTACTAGGCTACATGGCAGATGTGTCCAACGTGTCCATATAGAGAGAGCTAGCTACATGGCAGCGTAGTGTAACATTTCCATATACAGAGTTCTAGTTACGTGGCAGATGTGTTCAAGGTGTCCAAATATTGAGAGCTACCTACGTGGCAGACAAGTCCAATATGATCATATACATGAGCTACCTACTTGGCAGATCAGTCAAACATATCCATATACAGAGAGCTAGTTACGTGGCAGAATAGTCCAAAATGTCCATATATAGTGAGCGAGCTACATGATAGTCAAGTCCTCTATGTTCATATAGAGAGGGATGCCTACTTGGCAGATCAGCCCAACATATCCATGTATAGAGAGCCAGAGGAGTCCAAAATGTCCATATACAGAGCAGTCCAAAATGTCAGAGGAGTCCAAAATGTCCATATACAGCGAGGAAGCTACATGGCAGGGTAGTGCAACATTTCCATATACAGAGTTGCGCTACATGGCAGATGTGTCCAACTTGTCTGTATACTGAGAGCTAGCTACATGACAAAGTAGTCCAACATGTGCATATACAGGGTACTAGCAACATGGCAGATGAGTCCAACATGTCCATATATTGAGAGCTAGCAATATGGCAGACAAGTCCAATATGATCATATACAGAGAGCTACCTACTTGGCAGATCAGTCAAACATATCCGTCTACAGAGTTCTAGCTACATAGCAGATGAGTCCAAAATGTTCATATTCTGAGAGCTGGCTACATGGATGAGTAGTCCAATATGTCCATATACAGTGTACTAGCAGCCTGGTTAATAAAGCCAACATGACCATATACTGAGATCTAGCTACATGGCAGACAAGTCCAATATGTTCATATACAGAGAGATACCTACTTGCCAAATCAGTCCAACATGTCCATGTGCAGAGAGCTAGCTACATGCCAGACAAGTCCAAAATGTTCATATATGAAGAGCAAGCTACATGGCAGAGTAGTGCAACATTTCCATATACAGAGTTCTAGCTACAAGGCAGATGAGTTCAAATTGTATATACACAGAGAGCTAGCAACATAGCAGAGTAGTGCAACACCTCCATATACAGAGTTCTATCTACATGACAGATGTGTCCAAAATGTCCATTTACTGAGAGCTAGCTACATGACAGACAAGTCCAATCTTTCCATATACAGAGTTATAGCTACAAGGCAGATGAGTGTAACTTGTCTATATACTGAGAGCTACCTACATGGCAGAGAAGTGCAACATTTTCAAATACAGAGCTCTAGATGCATGGCAGATGTGTCCAACGTGTACATACTGTGATAGGTAGCTACATGGCAGAGCAGTCCAACATGTCCATGTACAGGGTACTAGATACATGGCAGATGAGTCCAACATGTCCATATATTGAGAGCTCACTACCTGGCAGACAAGTCCAATATGTTCATATACAGAGAGCTACCTATTCGCAAATCAGTGTAACATATCCAGGTACAGAGAGTTACCTACATGGTAGATGAGTCCAAAATGTCCCTATACAGAAAGCTAGCTACATGGCAGGGTAGTGCAACATTTCCATATTCAGAGTTCTAGTTACGTGGCAGATGTATCCAAGGTTTCCATATATTGAGAGTTACCTATATGGCAGACAAGTCCAATATGTTCATATACAGAGGGCTACCTACTTGGCAGATCAGTCCAACATATACATGTAGAGAGGGCTAGCTACATGGCAGACAAATCGAGAATGTACCTATACAGAGAGCTAGCTACATGGCAGGGTAGTGAAACATTTCCATACAAAAGAGTTCTACCGACAAGGCAGATGAGTCCAACTTGTCTATATACAGAGAGCTAGCTACATGGCAGATGAGTTCAAAATTTCCCTATACACAGAGGTTCCCTACATGGCAGTGTAGTGCAACATTTCCATATAAACAGTTCTAGTGAAAAGGCAGATGAGTCCAACTTGTCTATATAAAGAGAGATAGCTACATGGCAGAATAGTACAAAACTTCCATATACAGAGATCTAGCTACAAAGCAGATTAGTCCAATTTGTCTATAAACAGAGATCTAGCTACAATGCAGAGACGTCGAAATGTCTATATACAGAGAGGTATCTACTTGGCAGGGTAGTGCAATATTTCTATATACAGAGTCATAACTACAAGGCAGATTAGTCCAACTTGTCTATATACAGAGAGCTAGCTACATGGCAGAGTAGTGCAGCGTTTCCATAAACAAAGTTCTAGCTACATGGCAGATGTGTCCAAGTGTCCAAACACTTAGAGCTAGCTACATGGCAGTGCAGTCAACATGTTCATATATTGAGAGCTAGCTACCTGGTACTCAAGTCCTATATATTCATATACAGAGATCTACCTACTGTGCAGATCAGTGTAACATATCCATGTACAGAGACTTAGCTACATGGCAGACTAGTCCAAATTGTCCATATACAGGCAGGGTAGTGCAACACTTCCACATAAAGAGTTCTAGCAACTTGGCAGAAGAGTTCAAGGTGTCCATACATTGAGATTTACCTACATGGCAGGCATGTCCAATATGTTCATATACAGAGAGTTACCTACTTGGCAGATCAGTCGAACATATCCATGTACTGAGAGCTAGCTACATGGCAGAGTAGAGCAACATTTCCATATACAGATTTCTAGCTACAATGCAGATGAGTCCTACTTGTCTATATACAGAGAGCAAGCTACATGGCAGTTTAGTCCAACATTCTCATATACAGAGTTCTAGCTACATGGCAGATGTGTCCAACGTATCCATATACTGAGAGCTAGCTACATGGTAGACAAGTACAATATGTTCCTATACAGAGTGCTACTTACTTGGCAGTTCAGT
>NW_006409188.1:113182-114370 GCF_000296735.1 Chrysochloris asiatica | reverse complement strand
ACATGTCCATATACAGAGAGCTAGCTACATGGCAGTGTAGTGCAACATTTCCATATACAGATTTCTAGCTACAAGGCAGATGAGTCCTACTTGTCTATATACAGAGAGCTACCTACATGGCAGAGTAGTCCAACATGTGCATATTCAGGTTAGTAGCTACATGGCAGATGTGTCTAACGTGTCCATATACAGAGAGCTAGTTACATGGCCGGTAGAGCAGCATTTCCATATACAGAGTTCTAGTTATGTGGCAGATGTATTCAAGGTGTCCAAATATTGAGAGCTACCTGCATGGCAGACAAGTCCAATATAGTCATATACAGGAGCTACCTACTTGGCAGATCAGTCCAACATACTCATGTATAGAGAGCTAGTTAAATGGCAGAAGAGTCCAAAATGTCCATATACAGAGAGCTAGCTATATGGCAGACAAGTCCAATGGGTTCATATAGAGAGGGATACCTACTTGGCCCATCAGTCCATCATATCCATGTATAGAGAGGCAGCTACATGTCAGAGGAGTCCAAAATGTTTGTATACAGCGAGCTAGCTACATGGCAGTTTAGTGCAACATTTCCATATACAGAGTTCTAGCTACATGGCAGTTGTGTGCAACATGTCCATATACTGAGAGCCAGCTATATGGCAGAGTATTCCAACATATCCATATTCATGGTACTAGCTACATGACAGATGTGTCCTACTTTTCCATAAATTTAGAGCCACCTACATGGAAAACAAGTTCAATATGTTCATATACAGAGAGCTACCTTCGTTTCAGATCAGTGTAACATATCCATGTACAGAGAGTTAGATACATGGCATACGAGTCCAAAATGTCCATATACAGAGAGCTAGCTACATTGCAGGGTAGTGCAACATTTCCATATACAGAGAGATAGATAAATAGCAAGGTAGTACAACATTTCCAAATAAAGAGTTCTAGCTACAAGGCAGATGAGTTAACCATGTCTATACACACTTAGCTAGCTACATGGCACTGTAATGCCACATTTCCATATACAGAATTCTAGCTACTTAGCAGATGTTTCCAACGTGTCCATATACTGAGAGCTAGCTACTTGGCAGACAAGTCCAATAAATTCATATACAGAGAGCTACCTACTTGTTCAGATCAGTCCAACAAATCCTTGTACAGAGAGCTAGCTACATGGCAGACAATTCCAA
>NW_006409188.1:104104-112298 GCF_000296735.1 Chrysochloris asiatica | reverse complement strand
GAGCTAGATACCTGGCAGGGTAGTGCAACATTTCCATGTACAGAGTTCTAGGTACAATGCAGATGAATCAAGCTTGTCTATATACAGAGAGCTAGCTACATGGCAGAGTACTGCAACATTTCTATATACAAAGTACTAGGTACATGACAGATGTGCCCAACGTGTCCATACACTGAGAGCTAGCAACATGGCAGAGTAGTCCAACATGTCCATATACAGGGTCCTAGATACATGGCAGATGAGTCCAACATGTCTATATACTGATAGCTAGCTACATGGCAGACAAGTCCTATATGTTCATTTACAAAGAGCTACCTACTTGGCAGATGATTTCAACATATCCATGTACAGAGAGCTATCTACATGGTAGATGTATCCAAAATGTCTATATGCAGAGAGCTAGCTACATGGCAGGGTAGTGCAACATCTCCATATACAGAGTTCTAGCTACAAGGCAGATGAGTCCAACTTGTCTATATAAAGTGATCTAATTACATGGAAGGGTAGTCCAACATGTCCATATTCAGGGTAGTAGCTACATGGCAGATGTGTCCAACGTGTCCATATACTAAGAGCCACCTAAAGGGCAGACAAGTCCAATATGTTAATATACAGAGAGCTACCTACTTGGCAGAGCAGTCCAACATACCCATGTACACAGAGCTAGCTATATGGCAGATGAGTCCAAAATGTCCATATAGAGAGCGAGCTACATGGCAGGGTAGTGTAAAATTCCCTTATACAGAGTTCTATCTACAAGGCAGATGAGTCCAACTTGTCTAAATACAGAGAGCTAGCTGCATGGCAGAGTAGTGCAACACTTCCATATACAGAGTTTGAGGAACATAACAGATGTGTTCAACATGTCCATACACTGAGAGCTAGCTACATGGCAGTGCAGTCCAACATGACCATATATTGAGGGCTAGCTATGTGGTAAACAAGTCCAATATGCTCATATGAAGAGAGCAACCTACTTCTCAGATCAGTGTAACATATCCATTTACAGAGAGTTAGCTACATGGCAGACAAGTCCAAAACATCCATATACAGAGAGCTAGCTACATAGAAGTGTAGGGCAACACTTCCATATAAAGAGTTCTAGCTATGTGGCAGAAGTGTCCAAGGTGTCCATGTTTTAAGAGTTACCTACATGGCAGCATGTCCAATATGTTCATATACAAAGGGCTACTTACTTGGCAGATCAGTCCAACATATCGTTGCACAGAGAGCTAGCTACATGGCAGACGAGTCCAAAATGTCCATATAGAGAGTGAGCTACATGGTAGGGTAGTGCAAAATTTCCATATAGATACTTCAAGCTACAAGGCAGATGAGTCCAACTTGTATAAATACAGAGAGCTAGCTGCATGGCAAAGTATTGCAACATTTCCATACACAGAGTTCAAGGTACACGATAGATGTGTCCAACATTACCATATACTGAAAGCTACCTACATGGCAGAGAAGTCCAGTATGTTCATATACAGAGAGCAATCACCTTCGCAGATCAGTGTAACGTATCCATGTATAGAGAGCTAGCTACATAGCAGACGAGTCGAAAATATCCATATACAGAGAGCTAGCTACATGGCAGGGTAGTGCAACATTTCCATTACAGGGTTCTAGCTACAAAGCAGATGAGTCCAACTTGTCTATATACAGAGAGCTAGCTACATGTCAGTGTAGTGCAATATTACCATATACAGAGTTCTATCTATATGGCAGATGTGCCCAACATGTCCAAATACTGAGCGCTAGCTTTATAGCAGACAAGTTCAATATGTTCATATACAGATAGCTAGCTACTTGACAGATCAGTCCAACATACCCATGTACAGAGAGTTAGCTACATGGCATACGAGTCAAAAATGACCATAGAGAGAGAGGTAGCCACATGGCAGGGTAGTGCAACATTTCCATTTACAGAGTTCTAAATACGAGGCAGATGATTCCAACTTGTCTATATACAGAGAGCTAGCTACATGGCAGTGTAGTGCAACATTTCCATATACAGAGTTCTAGGTACATGGCAGAAGTGTCCAACGTTTCCATATACTGAAAGCTATCTATATGGCAGACCAGTCCAATATGTTCATATGTAGAGGGCTACCTGCTTGGCAGATAAGTCTAACATATCCATGTACAGAGAGCTAGCTACATGGCAGAGGAGTCCAAAATGTCCACATACATAGAGCTAGCTACATGGCAGGATTTTGCAACATTTCCATATAAAGAGTACTAGCTACATGGCAGATGTGTCCGATGTGTCCATATACTGAGGGCTAGCTACATGGCAGAGTATTCCAACATGTCCATATTCAGGATACTAGCTACATGGGAGATGTGTCAAACATTTCCATATACTGAGAGACACTTACATGACAGACAAGTCCAATATTTTCATATACAGAGAGCTAAATAAGTGGCAGATCAGTCCAATATATCCATGTACAGAGAGCTAGCTATATGCAAAAAATCCAAAATATCCATATACCCTGCATCGCAGAGTAGTCCAACATGTCCATATACAGGGTACTAGCTACATGGCAGATGAGTCCAACATTTCCATATACAGAGAGCTAGCTATAAGGCAGCAAAGTCCAGTATGTTCATAAACAGATAGCTACCTATTTGGCATATAAGTCCATCAGATCCATGTATAGAGAGCTTGCATATAGAGAGAGCTAGCTACATGGCATGGTAGATCAACATTTCCATATACAGAGTTCAAGCTACATGGCAGATGAGTTCAAACTGTTCATATACTGAGAGCTAGTACATGACAGAGTAGTCCAACATGTCCATTTAAAGAGTACTAGCGAACTGGCTAATGAGTCCAACATGTCCATATATTGAGAGCTAGCTACATGGCAGACAAGTCCAATAATATGTTCATACACAGAGAGATAACACTGTCCCAGATCTGTGTAACATATCCATGTACAGAGAGAGAGCTACATGGCAGACGAGTCCAAAATGTCCATATACAGACACCTAGCTACATGGCAAGGTAGTGCTACATTTCCATATACAGAGTTCTAGCTACAAGGCACATGGGTACAAATTGTTTATATAAATAGAGATAGCTACATGGCAGAGTACTCCAACATGTCCATATTCAGAGTTTTAGCTATTTGGAAGATGTTTACAATGTGTCCATATCATGAGAGCTTGCTACATGGCAGACAAGTACAGTACATTCATATACAGAGAGCTACCCACTTCGCAGATCTGTGTAACATATCCAAGTACAGAGAGATAGCTACATGGCTGACAAGTCCAAAATGTCCATATACAGAGAGCTAGTTAAATGGCAGAGTAGAGCATCATTTCCATATACAGAGTTCAAGCTACATGGCAGATGAGTCCACAGTGTCCATATACAGAAAGCTAACTTCATGGCAGATCAGTCCAACATATCTGTGTACAGAAAGCTATCTACATGGCAGATGATTCTAAAATGTCCATATGCAGAAAGCTAGCTACATGGCAGAGAAGAGCCACATTTCCATATACAGAGTTCCACTACATTTTGTACTTGTCTGCCATATACAGAGTTCCACTACATGACAGATGTGTCCAACGTGTCCGTATACTGATAGCTAGCTACATGTCAGAATAGTCGATCATGTCCATATACAGGATACTAGCTACATGGCAGATGAGTCCAACTGTCCATATACTGAGAGATAACTCCATGGCCAATAAGTCCAATATGTTCTTATACAGAGAGCTACCTACTTGGCAAATCAGTCCAACATATTCATGTACAGAGAGATAGTGACATGGCAGACAAGTACAAAATGTCCATATACAAAGAGTTAGCTACATGGCTGGGTAGTGCAACATTTCCATATACAGTGTTCTAGCTACAAGGCAGATGAGTCCAACTTGTCTATATACAAAGAGCTAGCTATGTGGTAGGGTATTGCAACATTTCCATAAACAGAGATCTAGCTATAAAGCAGATGAGTCCAACTTGTCTATATACATAGATGTAGCTACAAGGTACAGAATTGCAGAATGGCCATATACTGAGAGCTAGCTATATGGTAGACAAGTCCAAAATGTTCATATACATAGACCTAATTGGCAGATCAATCCAACATATCCATGTACAGAGATCTAGCTACATGGCAGACGAGTACAAAATGTCTATATACTGACTGTAAGCTACATGGCAGGGTAGTGCAACATTTCCATATACAGAGTTCTAGCTACATGGCAGATGTGTCCAACATGTCTGTATACTGAGAGCTAACTACATGGCAGATCAATCCAAAATATCCATACACAGAGAGGTGCTACATGTCAGACGAGTCCAACTTGTCTATACACAGAGAGCTAGCTACATGTCAGAGTAGTGCATCATTCGCATATACAGAGTTCTAGCTATATGGCAGATGTGTCCAACGTGCCCATATACTGAAAGCTTGCTACATGGCAGAGTAGTCCAATATGTCCATATAAGGATACAGGCTACATGGCAGATGAGTCCAACATGTCCATATACAGAGATCATTCCAACATATCCATGTACATAAATTTAACTACATGGCTGACCAGTCCAAAATGTCCATATACAGAGAGCTACCTACATGGTAGCATAGAGCAACATTTCCATATACAGAGATCTAATTACATAGCAGATGCGTCCAACCTCTCCATATACTGAGAGCTACCTACATGGAAGATCAGTTCAAAAATTCCATGCACAGAGAGATAGCTACATGTCAGATGAGTCCAAAATGTCCATATACAGAGAGCTAGCCACATGGCAGACAAGTCCAATATGTTGATAGACAGAGAGCTAATTACTTGGCAGATCAGTCCAAAATATCCATGTACAGAGAGCTAGCTAATGGTAGATGAGTCCAAAGTTTCCATATACAGAGAGCTAGCTTCATGGCAGGGTAGTGCACTATTTCCATGTACAGTGTTCTAGTTACAAAGCAGATGAATCCAACATGTTCATATACTGAGAGCTAGCTATATGACAGAGGAGTCCAAAATGTTCATAAACAGAGAGTTAGCTACTTTGCAGAGCAGTCCAATATATCCATGTACAGGGAGCTAGCTTTATGGCAGACGAGTCCAAAATATCTATACAGAGAGGTAGGAACATGACAGGTTAGTGTAATATTTCCATATACAGAGTTCTAGCTACATGGCAGATGTGTCCAAGGGGTCCATATACTGAGAGATACATACATGTCATATCAGTCCAAAATATCCATGCTCAGAGAGATATCTACTTGTCAGATGAGTCAAAAATGTCCATATACAGAAAGCTAGCTACATGGCAGGGAAGTGCAACATTTCCATATACAGAGAGGTAGCAAAATGGCAGAGTAGTGCATCATTTTCATATACAGAGTTTAAGCTACATGCCTGATGAGTCCACAGTGTCCATACACTGAAAGCTACCTAAATGGCAGATCAATCCCACATATCCATGTACAGAGAGCTAACTACACGGCAGATGAGTCCTAAATGTCCGTATACAGAAAACTAGCTACATGGCAAGGAAGTGCAACATTATCATATACAGAGTTGCGCTACATGGCAGATGTGTTCAACTTGTTCATATACTGGGAGCTAGGTACATGGTAGAGTAGTCCAACATGTTCATATATTGGGAGCTAGCTATATGGCAGACAAGTCCAATATGTTCATATACAGAGAGCTACCTACTTGGCAGATCAGACCAACATATCCACCTACAGAGAGCTAGCTACATGGCAGACAAGTACAACATGTCCATATACAGACAGCTAGCTACATGGCAGGGTACTGCAACATTTCCACATACAGTGTTCTAGCTACAAGGCAGATGAGTCCAACTTGTCTATATACAGAGGGGTAGCTACAAGGTACGGAATTGCAACATGTCCATATACTGAGAGAAAGCTACATGGCAGACAAGTCCAGTATGTTTATATACAGAGAGCTACCTAATTGGCAAATCAGTCCAACATATACATGTACAGAGAGCTAGCTACATGGCAGATGAGTCCAAAATGTCCATATACAGACAGGTAGCTACATGGCAGGATAGTGCGACATTTCCATATTCAGAGTACTAGCTACATGGCAGATGTGTCCAACGTGTCCATATACTGAGAGCTACCTACATGGCAGATTAGTCCAAAATATCCATGCACAGAGAGCTAGCTACATGCCAGATGAGTCTTAAATTCCATATTCAAAGAGCTAGCTACATGGCAGAAGAGTGCATCATTTCAATATAAGGAGTTTATGCCACAATGCAGATGAGTCCAAAGTGTTCATATTATGAGAGCTAGTTACATGGCAGAGTAATCCAACATGTCCATATAAAGAGTGCAAGCTACCTGGCTAATGAGTCCAACATGTCCATATACTGAGACATAGCTACATGTCAGAGTAGTGCAACATTTCCGTATACAGAGTTCTAGCTACATGGCAGATATGTCCAACGTATCCGTATACTGAGAGCTACCTCAATGGAAGATAAACAAAAAAATCCATGCGCAGATAGCTAGCTAAATGTCGGACAAGTCCAACTTGTCTATTTACAGAGAGCTAGCTACATGGCAGAGTAGTGCATCATTCCCATACAAAGAGTTCAAGCTACATGGCAGATGTGTCCAATGAGTCCATATACTGAGAGCTAGCTACATCAGAGATAAGTCCAATATGTTCATATACAGAGAGGTAGCTACATGGCAGGGTAGTGAAATATTTCCATATACAGAGTTCTAGCTAAATGGCAGATGTGTCCATCTTCTGAAACGAGCTACATGGCAGTGGAGTCCAACATGTCCATATAGTGAAAGCAAGCTACATGGCATAGTAGTCCCACATGTCCATATACAGGATATTAGCTACATGGCATACAAGTCCAACATGTCCATATTCTGAGAGCTAGCTACATAGCAGACAAGTCTAATATGTTCATAGACAAAAAGCTACCTACTTGGCAGATCAGTCCAACATATCCATGTACAGAGAGCTAGCTACATGGCTGACCATTCCAAAATGTCCATATACAGAGAGCTACCTACATTGCAGTATAGTGCAACATTTCCATATACAGAGTTCTAGCTACATATCAGATGAGTCCAACCTCTCCATTTACTGAGAGCTACCTACATGGCAGATCAGATCAAAATATCCATGCACAGAGATCTAGCTACATGTCACACGAGTCCAAAATGTCCATATACAGAGAGCTAGCTACATGGCAGTGCAGTGCATCATTTCCATATACAGAGCTCAAGCTACATGGCAGATGAGTCCAACATATCCATGTACTGAGAGCGAGCTTCATGGCAGGCAAGTTTAAAATGTTCATTTACAAAGAGCTACCTACTTGGCAGATCAGTTCAACATATCCATGTACAGAGAGCTATATACATGGCAAATGAGTCCAAAATGTCCATATACAGAGAGCTATATACATGGCAAATGAGTCCAAAATGTCCATATACAGAGAGCTAGCTACCTGGCATGTTAGTGCAACTTTTCTATATACAGAGTTCTAGCTACAAGGAAGATGTGTCCAACTTGTCCATATACTGAGAGTTGGCTACATGGCAGAGTAGTCCAAAATATCCAGGACAGAGAGCTAGCTACATGTCAGACGAGTTCAAAATGTCCATATACAGAGAGCTAGCTACATGGCAGAGTAGTGCATCATATCCATATACAGAGTTCAAGCTACATGGCAGATGAGTCCAAATTCTTTATATACTGAGAGCTAGCTACATGGCAGAGTAGTACAAAATGTCCATAGAAATAGTAATAGATACCTGGTTAATGAGTCCAACATGTCCATATACTAAGAGCTAGCTACATGGCAGGGTGATGCAACATTTCCATATAGAGAGTTCTAGCTACCTGGCTATTGAGTCCAACGTGTCAATATACTGAAAGCTATCTACATGGAAGTCTAGTCCAATATGTTCATATACAGAGAGTTACTTACTTGGCAGATCAGTCCAACATATCCAATACTAGCTACATAGCAGAGGAGTCCAAAAAGTCCATATACAGAGAGCTAGCTACATGTCAGTGTAATACAACATTTCCATATACAGAGCTCTAGTTACATGGCTGATGTGTCCAACGTGTCCGAATACTGAGAGCTACCTACATGGCATATCAGTGCAAAATATCCATGCACAGAGATCTAGTAACATGTCAGACG
>NW_006409188.1:100818-101324 GCF_000296735.1 Chrysochloris asiatica | reverse complement strand
CATATACAGGGGACTAGCTAAATGACAGATGAATCCAACATGTCCATATACTGATAGCTAGCTACCTGGCAGACAAGTCCAATATATTCATATACTGAAAGCTACCTACTTGTCAGATCAGTCCTACATATCCATGTACAGAGAGCTAGCTACATGGCAGATGAGTTCAAATTGTCCATATACAAAGAGCTACGTACATGGCAGGGTAGTGCATCATTTCTATATACAGTGTTCTAGCTACAATGAAGATGTGTCCAACGTGTCCATATACTGATAGCTAACTACATGGCAGATCAGTGCAAAATATCCATGCACAAAAAGCTAGCTACATGTCAGATGTGTCCAAAATGTCCATATGTAGAGAGCTAGCTACATAGGGAAACAGTGCATCATATCCATATAGAGAGTTCAAGCTACATGGCAGCCGAGTCCAAAATGTCCATATACAGAGAGCTAGCTACATGGCAGGGTAATGCAACATTTCCATATACATATTTCTAGCTAAA
>NW_006409188.1:97201-97933 GCF_000296735.1 Chrysochloris asiatica | reverse complement strand
AGTCCAATATTTTCATAGAGAGAGAGCTAGCTACATGGCAGGGTAGTTCAACATTTCTAAATACATGGTTCTAGCTACATGGCAGATATGTCCAACTTGTTAATATACTGAGAACTAGCTACATGGCAGACGAGTTTTATATGTTCATATGCAGAGAGCTAGCTACATGGCAGCATAGTGTAACATTTCCATATACAGAGTTATAGCTACAAGGCCAATGAGTCCAACTTGTCCACATATTGAGAGTTACCTACATAACAGAGTAGTTCAACTTGTCTAAATACAGAGGGCTATCTACAAGGCAGATGAGTCCAACATGTCTATATACAGATAGCTATCTACATGGCAGGGTAGTACAACCTTTCCATATACAGTGTTTTAGCTACAAGGAAGATGAGTACAACTTGTGTATATATACAAAGCTAACTACATGGCAGGGTGGTGCAATATTTCCATATACAGAGTTCTAGCTACATAATAGATCAGTCCAACATGTTCATATACAGGGTACTAGCTACATGGCAGATGAGTCCAACATGTCCATATACTGAGAACTAGCTTCATGGCAGGGTAGTGCACCATTTCCATATACAGAGTCCTATCTATATGGCAGATGCGTCCAACGTGTCCATATACGGAGAGCTACCTACATGGCAGATCAGTCCATAATATCCTTGCACATAGAACTAGCTACATATCAGACGAGTCCAAAATGTCCATATAAAGAGAGCT